>NC_080379.1:11223853-11281127 GCF_014773155.1 Arachis stenosperma
CATTCACGCTTAATTATGAAGAAGGTGATGATCCGTGACACTCATCACCTTCCTCATCCATGAACGTGTATCTGACAACCACCTCCGTTTTACATTAGATTGAATGATCTCTTAGATTCCTTAATCAGAATCTTCGTGGTATAAGCCGGATTGATGGCGGCATTCATGAGAATCCGGAAAGTCTAAACCCTGTGGTATTCCGAGTAGGATTCTGGGATTGAATGACTGTGACGAGCTTCAAACTCTTGAAGGCTGGGCGTTAGTGACAGACGCAAAAGAATCAATGGATTCTATTCCAACCTGATTGAGAACCGACAGATGATTAGCCGTGCTGTGACAGAGCATAGGAACGTTTTCACTGAAGGATGGGAGGTAGCCATTGACAACGGTGACACCCTACATAGAGCTTGCCATGGAAGGAACCCTGCGTGTGGGAAGAGGACTTCAAGGAAAAGTAGAAATTCAAAGGATAAGCATCTCCAAAACTCCAACATATTTCTCATTACTGCACACCAAGTAACGATTTGATTCTCTTTTATTTTTCTAATAATTTTAAACACTTTGACTTCTTACAATTAAATCCAAATAATCTTATGGCCTCCTGACTAAGATTAATAAAATAAATATAGCTTGCTTCAAACCAATAATCTCTGTGGGATCGACCTTACTCACGTAAGGTATTACTTGGACGACCCAGTGCACTTGCTGGTTAGTTGTGCGGATCACAAATTCGTGCACCAGACGTGGTATACGTATTTGAGATGTCTTTTGCGGGATGATTTGGAGATTCCTCCCCCGGCGAATCCGCCGTGTATCATGTGGACATGTCTTTCTAGCGTCTGAGATGATCGCGCAGTTGGTCCGACATCTTCTGCTCTTCTTCTTTTCCTTTGTTCATCATCATGGGTGGCCAGGTATCGATCTAGCTTTCCTTCTCGTACGAGCTTTTCTATGACATTTTTTAAGTCAAAACACTCATTGGTGGAGTGTCCGTGGATCCGATGGTATTCATAATATTCAGCCCGATTTCCTCCTCCTTTTTTGCCTTTGAGTGGTCGAGTTGGTGGTATTTTTCTGTGTTGCAAACCTCTTGTAGACAACCACAAGAGACACCCGAAAAGGGGTGTAATTGTGGTATTTTTTATTTCTCTCCATGGCGATCTTCCTTCTTTCTGGAATCTTTGTCTTTTATCCCGAGAGGTGAACCCGGCCTTTGATGTCTCTTCTAATCGAGAGTTTTCTTCCATGTTGATGTACTTTTCTGCTCGTTCTTGCACCTCGATCAGAGACGTGGGTACTTCTTTGATATAGATTGACTAAAAGGCCCTTCTCGCAGGCCATTAATGGGGCGCATGATAGCGGCTTCTGTTGGTAGGTTTTGTATATCCAGGCATGTCTTGTTGAATCTCTCCATGTAGTTGCACAGGGTTTCCCTTTCTCCTTGTCTGATTCCCAGTAAGCTCGGCGCATGTTTAGATTTGTCCTTTTGGATGGAGAATCTGGCCAGGAATTTCTTGGCCATGTCGCTGAAACTCGAGATGGATCTAGGAAGGAGGTTGTCGAACCATCTAATTGCTATTTTTGTTAAAGTAGTTGGAAAGGCTTTGCAACGAACTGCATCTGAGGCGTCGGTGAGATACATTCTGCTCCTGAAGTTGCTGAGATGATGGCTGGGATCCGTAGTGCCGTCGTACAAGGTCATGTCTGGGAGTTTAAAGTCTTTTGGGATTCTTGTCTTCATGATCTCTTTGGTGAATAGATCTTGCTCCTTGCGGGTGCTATCTTCGGGAGTGGATCGGCTGGCTTTAGCCTTGACATCGGCTTCAAGTTTTAGGAGTTTGTTCTCCAATTCCCGGCGTCGTCTTATTTCTCTTTGTAGGTCCTTCTCAGCCTCTCGTTGACGTAGAGCTTCTTTCTCAAGTTGTTTTAACCGATCTTGAAACTCATCCAAGGCTTCCTCGTTTGGGGAGTTCTTTTTGTTGATTTGGGGAGTATCTTTTGGTGTAGTGTTCGCGTTTTTGTGCGGCGTTTTATCCTCTAGATCTGAGTCGTAGTTGTTGTCATGGTCGTCCGTCATGGTGCTGGGATGACTTCCAGGTTCCCTGGCAACGGCGCCAATGTTCCGAGGGTTACCTGAAACTGTGGGTCGATCTCGGACGAGATCTTCTGTGCTGGTCGGGGCTGTTGTGTCCGACTTGGTGATGGTGATGATCCTTCGTCTCCGGGGGTGGGGGGTACTTGCAAGGGATTCCGATGCTTAAGTTAGCAAGGGTATTAAGCAGGTATTGAATAGAATCAGAGTATGAGTTATACCTGGGTGCTCCAATGTATTTATAATGGCATAGAATCACCTTCTTAGATAAGATAAGTTAGTTATCTTATCTTATCTTTATCTTATCTTCAAGTGAGGTCATCTTATCTTCAAGGGAACCGCCCTTCTCTCTATAGGCTTGGGCTCCCTTAGGATTTGGGGCATGTTCCTCTATTTGGGCCCTTCTTTGGGCTTGGCTGGTGACTTGGCCGAGCTCTTAAGAAAGAGGTCGGGTTGTCCTGACCTGAAGAGGTCGGTCGCTTTGTCTGTAGAACATTCCGTGTTGGCCAGCTCGACTCAGGGTATGAACAAGATTCAATACCAACACTGGAACATATAACATAGAAATTACTTGCAAATCTTATAACCACAGAACCTTAAGTGGTTTACCCATAAATGGTATCATTAATTATGCCTTTCAAGTGGATATTGGAAACGTGTAAATATGAAAAAACTAAATCACACCGCAACAGGAAATCTAGCTCTGAAATTTTGTAAATGCCAATGATTGTACTGGTTAATTAAGATCAGTTTATCTCAATTTCTCAGCAATTTAAGTAAATCAGTTAAAGCTAGTGAAAATAGTGAACTGAATGCCTAATAGAGAGCAGGAATTAGGATATTAAAAATGACATCGGTAAATAAAAAAAGAAGTGTTCTTGCCTGATTATAGCCGAACTATAGGTTGTCCCCGAGCAATGGTAGGCCGAGCTTGTTTTTGGGGCTGTTGTGTTCCACCACCGGCCAGCAGAGCCAAAAAGGAGAGGGGGGGAAGTACCTGCAAAAGTACTCCGACGCTCAAGTCAGTTTGGAAGAGTTTATTCTTAGAAAGTGAAAGGTCAAGAAAGGTCTACCTTTACCGATTCTTTCTGATTGCTTTTTATAACCGAGATACCGTAACAGTCATATTCCTTAACGTACCTTTTAAGGCGTAACTGATCATAGGGTTATTTAACGCCATAAACTCGGCGTAAAGGATTTGTCGGTTATCAAGACGTCGCCGAGTTATAGCTCGTAACCGACGTATAACGGTCGTATCACAGCCCCCAAGCTTAGCCTGGACGTAGATAGGGCAGGTTGAGCTTTGAGATTTGATTTGACCGAGTTATAGCTCGGCGTAAGGAGCCCCCAGTTCAACTTGGCGTATCGAGTGGGGTGTATTTATTATAACATAGTAAAGGTTACCTGAACAGTTAATGATGATGCCTGTCTTTTCAATGCAGGTGCAAGTTCCAAAGTCACATAGTTGCCATTGAAAGTGGGTTTTAACGGACGGTTAAGATTTGAACTTGGGAAATGAAAACGTTTTCTTAAATCAATGGCTATGAAGTGATGTTGAGTTACTTACGTGTGAGAGCTTTAGTCTCTTTGTCTTCTGAAGGCGGTTTTTAAACTATGAGCAAAAGAGGTTAGGATTTCTGTTCTCTCTTTCTTCATTTCTTCTTTTTCTCCGTCTGATAAGTGAAATGGGTGATTTGAAAGTGAAGCTATTGCCTAAGGTAGAAGATGATGGGTCCTACGGTTGGGTTGGTGATGATGTGAAAATTAGGGCTTCCTTGTTCTTTGATGAAGAAAGTGTTAGAGCAATATCTTTAGAAAAAGTAACGAGGCCCGGTTTTCACATTGAACTGATTCCTTGTGACCGTATGGATAGGGTTTATCACAGAGCAAAGGATTTTGAAAGCTTTTATTTGTATAGTTGTATCCTTGAGGAATTGTTTGTGAAATTACCGTTTTCAAAGTTTGAATGTAGTATATTGAAACAGATGAACTGTGCTCCATCCCAGGTTCATCCTAACGGATGGGCTTTTATAAAGTGTTTTGAGGTATTAATGGAGTTCCTGGGTATTGAACCTGAGGTAGAGCTTTTTTTCTCCCTTTTTCAAGCAAAAGCTGTTTGGAAAGGTGTCTGGGTAAATTTGAACAGTACACCCGGATTTGCTGTTTTTAAATTATACAAATCCTCTTTCAAGGACTTTAAAGAGATGTTCTTTAAGGTGAGGTCTGTGGAGAAGGAGTTCCCGTTCTATTTGGACGAGAATCTCGGCGAACAGTTTCCTCTTTTCTGGTGTTGCCATCCTAATCACATTTTGGGCCCTGAGTTAATTTCGCCGAGGAATGAGTGTATAATTAATTTTTTAATGGAAATGGTTGATTGGGAGGGTTGATATCTGTCTCTAACTTGTTGCCTTGGGAAGAAAATAGGGCTTCGGTGGTGGAATATTTGGGTAAGGGTTTTGTTGATCATATTTTCTGTGGTACATTCTGATTGCTAAGGGTTTCGTTTTGTTGTTTTCAGGTGGCAGATATCCGGGGTTTCGGCGTCGAGTATGAGGGCTCGTTTTAAGTTAAAAAATTTTGAAGGTTCTTCCTCTAATCCGGAGAAAGTGGAGGGGGAGGTTGAAGTGAACCAACCGATTCCGAGAAAGAAAGGTATCGTGTTTAAGAAGAGAAAGTCTGAAAACCTGGAGGAGGGGAAGAAGGTGGTTGATCTTGACGAATTGGCGAATTTCATCGTGAAGCAAGAGAAGCTCCACTCGTTTGAGGAAGAGGGTGATGGCTCATCACTGTGGGACAAGAATTTCCCTTTTAATGTGGTGGCGGACGAAGTTGTGCAGTCTGCTTCTGATGTTACTCGGATTGATGAAGTAGGAGATCTTGGAATAGACCAATTCATGCAGGTCTGTTGTGTTTTAAATATATATATATATATATATTTTTTTTTTTTTTGAAGCAACTAATTGGTTCTGCAATAATGCAGGTTCTGGGCTTTCGGCTTGCTAGCATTGGTCGGAGCCAAGAAAAGAGGCATAGAAAGATGTTGCAGTGTGCATCTGAGAGCACCGAGTTAAAAGGTCAGCTTGAGACGAAAGAGAGTATGCTTGCCGAGCTTGAGAAGGAGTTAGCTGCTGTGAAGGAGAATTTGAAAGTTGAGAAGGAGAAACATGAAAGTGTTTCCGAGGCTTTAGAAAAGAAGAAAAGTGAATTGAGTTCTATGAGTGAAAAGATCGTTGAGGTTACGATGAAAATGAAGCAAATGGAATCTAGTCGGCAGTCTGATATCTTAGATGCTTTTGCAGAGGGTTTGAACGTGCGGTAATTCAGGCTAAGTTTTTGTTTCCTGGCAGTGACTTTACTGCCATGGATCCGAGTAAAGTAGTTCGGAATGATGAGTTAGTTGATGATGAAGATGAAGCTGAAGAGGGTGACGATAATTTGGCTGACTGAGATATTAGGCTGTATTTTGGGTTTTTTGCCTTAAAGTGGAATTATGTTATTCCTCTAAGAACTTGTTTGCTTTTTGTTTGATGACTGACGTACAGTTGCTTTGGCCATTATGGCTTTGACGTTGCTTAATTTGTTATCTGATATATCTGTTGGATTAGGATGCGGTTAATCCTGATTTTATTTTTCCCGTCTGAGGGTCTGAGTAATTTGCGCATGAGTTATCAATGCGACTTAACGTTTGGCCGATGATATATAGATGTGTGTGTTTGTCGGTTTGTAATGAGAGACAATGTATAAGAGATATATAGAATAGATATGCTAAAACAAATTTTATTTAGTGCAGTACCTTTACAATTGAGATAGGTAAGCTAGCCTCGTTAAAACCTTCTTGAGCAAAACCATATATGGAAAAATCCCAAGTTAGGAAAAAGAGTACTAGCGTGCTGCATCTTGTTAGCTGTAGTATTTCTTTAATGAAGTGACATTCCATGTGTTAGGAAGTGTTGTTCCGTCTAATTCCTCTAGTTGATAGGCGCCTCTACCGATCACTTGACGTACTCTATAAGGTCCGTCCCATGTTGCGGCAAGCTTACCGTGGGTAGGTGGCTTGCGGGCTGTTTCAGTTTTTCGTAACACCAAATCGTCTTGGCGAAAGGACCTCGGTTTGATCGTCTTGTTGTGACGTTGAGCTATTCGTTGCTGTAATGCTTTCTGCTGAATTGTTGCCATTGCTCGGATTTCTTCGACTAAGTCTAGCTCGGCTCGGCGGGCTTCATCATGGGCTTCATGTTGTGTTCTTAAGGAGTTTTGTGATATCTCAACCGGAATCATTGCATCAGAACCATACACCAAACGAAATGGTGTTTCCTTTGTTGTTGAATGCACCGAAGTGTTGTATCCCCATAAGATTTCTGGAACAAGTTCGGCCCAAAGGCCTTTAGCATTGTCGAGTTTCTTCCTTAGAGATTGGAGAAGGACCTTGTTGGCAGCTTCTGCTAAACCATTTGATTGAGGATGTTCTACTGAGGAAAAATGCTGTTTTACTTTTAAATTCTGCAAAAAGGTTTGAAAATTATGGTCTATGAACTGCCGACCATTGTCAGTCACAATGTGTTGTGGTATACCAAATCTGCAGATTATATGTTGCCACACAAATGATATCATTTGTACCGATGTAATTCTGGCTAGAGATTGAGCTTCAATCCATTTGGAAAAGTAATCGATTGCGACGACTAAAAATTTTACCTGTCTGGGTGCCGTGGGGAAAGGTCCGAGGATATCAATTCCCCATTTATGAAATGGCCAGCTTACCGTTGACTGATGTAATTCTTCGGCTGGAATGTTAAGTACTGGGGCGTGCTTCTGGCAATGTTCACAAGTTCGAACTTTTTTCTGGCTGTCTTCCCATATGGTCGGCCAGTAAAAACCTGCACGGAGAATTTTGCGTGCTAAACTTCTGGCGCCTGAGTGTATTCCACAGATGCCCTCATGAACTTCGGCTAGGGCTATTTCGGCCTCGGCCCTGTCTAAGCATTTTAATAATGGTCGAGAATAGCCTCGCCGGTATAATTCGTCATTCAGCAATATAAAAAATGATGCTTGTCGTTTAAACTTTTTAATGTCTTTTATTTCTAGTGGGAGTGTTGCATTTTTCAGATATTGAATGTATGGCCTCTGCCAAGAGTCCTCGGGTTGCAGGTTGCCGATCATATTTATGCTCGGCTCCTGTAAAGTTGACTGCAAAAGTGAAGCGTTATGTGACTGACTAGTAGCTAATTTAGATAGTATATCTGCCCTGCGATTTTGATCTCTTTCTATGTGGGTAATTTCAACTTTCGAAAAACGAGTAATCAGTTTATTAACAATTTCAAGATATTTTAGTAGAATAGGGTCCTTTGTTTGAAAATGCTGATTTACTTGTTGAACCACTAACAAAGAATCACAATAAACATGTAAGTTATTGACTTGCAATTCGATTGCTAACCTGAGCCCTGCAATGAGGGCTTCGTATTCGGCCTGATTGTTACTGGCTTTGAAGGAAAATCGGAGAGAATGTTCAAATATTACTCCCTCGGGGTTTTCCAAGAGTATTCCTGCACCAGCTCCTTGTGGGTTTGATGCTCCATCAACGAATAACACCCATTTTTCGCCATCCTCGTTCTGGGTGGGTCCTGTAAATTCGGCAATAAAATCAGCTAAATATTGTGACTTTATAGATGTCCTAGGTTGGTAACAGATGTCGAACTCCGAGAGTTCGATGGACCATTTGATCAATCGTCCGGCAAGCTCGGGTCTGGCGAGTATTTGGCGTAATGGTTGAGACGTCCTAACATTGATCGTGTGACTCTGAAAATAAGGACGAAGCCTTCTTGTTGAAAAAACAAGGGCGTAAGCTAGTTTCTCCAACTTCGGGTATCGAAGCTCGGCGTTCTGGAGTGATTTTCTCACAAAATAGACTGGCTGTTGAGTCTTATTGTTTTCTGCAACAAGGACAGCACTAACGGATATATCAGTGATAGACAAATATAAATATAAGGGTTCACCGACTTTGGGCTTTTGTAAAACAGGTGGTTTAGAAAGGAATTTTTTGAAATTTTGAAATGCCAGTTCACAGTTTTCATCCCAGTGAAAAGCTGTGTTTTTCGTAAGCAGTGGAAAAAACTCGCCGATTTAGATGCTAAACATGGTAAGAATCTAGACAATGCTACTAGTCGTCCTGTTAATCTCTGCACTTCCTTTATGTTTGTGGGACTGCTCATATCTAGAATGGCCAGACATTTCTCTGGGTTGGCCTCGATTCCTCGGTTGGTCAGAATAAACCCGAGGAATTTCCCACCTTTGACACCAAAGGCACATTTTTCTGGATTAAATCTCATTCTGTAAACTCGGATCTGACCGAATATCTCTGTAAGATCGTCGACATGACTCTCCCCGATCTTTGTCTTGGCCACCATGTCATCAACGTAGACCTCTAGGTTTCTGCCGATCTGTTGGTCGAAGACTTTGTTCATTAGCCGTTGGTATGTGGCTCCTGCATTCTTTAGGCCAAAAGGCATGACATTATAGCAATAGTTACCATATTCAGTTATAAAAGCAGTTTTCTCTTGATCTGATGGATGCATAAAGATCTGGTTGTATCCGGAGTATGCATCCATAAAACTTAATGTACCATAACCGCAAGAGTTATCTACTAAAGTATCAATTGAAGGTAGAGGATATGCGTCTTTTGGACATGCTTTATTTAAGTCTGTGAAATCAACGCACATACGCCATTTACCGTTATGTTTCTTTACCATTACGATGTTGGCTAGCCAGGTTGTGAATCTGATTTCTCGTATGAAATTTGCATCGATTAGCTTTTTAGCCTCGGCCATGGATGCCAATCTTTTTTCTGTGCCGAGGTTTCTTTTTTTCTGGGCTACTGGTCGGGCTGCCGGGCTGATGGCGAGCTTATGCGTAATGACTGAAGGGCTAATTCCTGGCATGTCCCCTGACGTCCAGGCAAATAGGTCGGCGTTCTGTCGTAGGAAGTTGATGAACTTGTCTTTCGCTTCGCCTTTTATGGATGCGCCAATAAAGGTAAATTTGGTTGGATCATCTGTCAGGGTGAGCTTGATCAGTTCTTCATTTGGTAGAGGGCGATCTTGAAGGTCGGCTCGGAGATCTAGTTCGGTAAGCATCGGTTGCTCTGCGCCGATGGAGTTTACACGTCTGTCATTATTTCTTTTGATGGGCTTTAGGCTAGTGTTGTAACAGTGCCGAGCATCTTGTAGGTCGCCATGGACTATGGCCACAGTATTATCCTGCAAAGGGAACTTGATACAAAGATGAACAGTAGATACAATTGCGGCAAACCTGTTTAAAAAGGGTCGCCCTAAAATAAGGTTGTAAGGGCTGAAACTGTCAACCACTAAATATTGAATGTCTTGTGTTCTAGATGCAGGTTGTTCTCCCAATGTGGTTTGTAACCAGACTGAACCCATGACCGGGACTCGCTCTCCTGAGAAACCGACCAAGTCCCCTACAGATGGTTGCAAAATGTTAGCACTTAATTTCATTTTTTCAAATGTAGTGAAGAATAAAACGTCGGCACTGCTGCCTGGATCCAGCAGTACTTTCCAAACTATTAAATCGCCCAGCTGAATAGAGATTACAACAGGGTCATCGAGATTCGTGTCTTGAGTATGATAATCGGTCTGGGAGAAGGTTATCTCAGGTGCTTTTTGTGTCGGCTGAGTATTGTTGGTCGTGTCCGTCAGGGCGAGCATTGCTCTGTATGTGCGTTTGCGTGCAGAGCTTGTACATCCTCCCCCAGCATAGCCTCCAGAAATGCAATTGATTATACCCCTGGGTTGGGCAGGAACTTTCTCTTTGTCCTTTGATGGAGTTGCTACCGAGGATGGATCCGCAGCAGAAGTGGGTCTCTTTTGCATGTGACCTGCAATGAATTTGTCAAGGTGCCCCTGTCTCGCCAAACGTTCAAGGAGATCTTTAGCAATCACACATTCATCGGTTGTATGACCGAACTTCTGATGGAATGTACAATACTTGGATTTATCAACATTTTTTGGTTCTGGGTAATTCCCGGCTTTCCGTGGAGGTTTGATCAGCTTAGAATTTAATATCTCCTTGATAATGTCGTCTCGTTTGGTGTTGAACTGTGTATATGACTCGTATCGGGGTACTGGTTTGAAGCTTTTTCTAGTTTCGCGGGGCTTCTCGTCGTCTTTGATGATTGCCGACTTTTCTGTTTTCCGAGCTTGACGGAGTTCTTCGATGTCTATTTGTCCTTTAGCCTTCTCGCGGAACTCGGCCAGGGTTTTTGGTTTAGCTACCGCGATAGCTTCCTGGAATTTCCCTGGGCGGAGGCCACTTTTGATAGCATGTAGGTGGACTTCAGGGTGGAGGTCAGGGATCCTCATCGCTATTTTCGTGAAACGGGTGATGTAATCCTTTAGGCTTTCTTGAGGGCCTTGTTTAACAGTTGTTAAATAGTCCGAGTCATGTAGGTAAATAGCGGACGCTGCAAAATGGTCCTCAAACTGCTTCGCCAGTTCCTGAAATCGGGAAATAGAATCTGCAGGCAAAGAGCAAAACCAGTCAAGTGCAGGACCATCTAAGAAAGAAGGAAAACAACGGCAGAGAATATGATCAGATGCACCGTTAACAATCATAATTGATCGGAACTTCTTGATGTGTTGCTTTGGGTCTCCCAATCCATCATAAGGAGTCAATGTTGTTGGTAGAGTAAACTGCCTAGGTAGCTGGAAATTCATAATGTCCGCCGTGAACGGTCCTGTAGAATTGTCAAGCTCGTCCTTATCGGTTTCGGCTCTTTTTTCGCTGTCGTGTGGACCGCCGCCTTCCTCATCCTGAGGTGTCTCCGACACGTGTGTACGATGTTCCTCGTCGTTATTTCGCTCATCATGATTGTTACCATGCTCAATGCGGGCGTTGATTAATTGCTCGATTTGTTGTTGCATCCGTTGATTCTCATTTCTCATATGCTCATTAGCCTCGACCATGCGCTGATTCGCCTGTTGAAGTTCGGTTACCATACGAAGGAGCTCCGATGGGGTGGGAGGAGGTGCGTCAGCCATCGTCGAGGTATTCGGGGCCTGAAAGAGAGGGACTTCAAACTTCGTGCCCCACGGTGGGCGCCAAATGTTCTTGCCTGATTATAGCCGAACTATAGGTTGTCCCCGAGCAATGGTAGGCCGAGCTTGTTTTTGGGGCTGTTGTGTTCCACCACCGGCCAGCAGAGCCAAAAAGGAGAGGGGGGAAGTACCTGCAAAAGTACTCCGACGCTCAAGTCAGTTTGGAAGAGTTTATTCTTAGAAAGTGAAAGGTCAAGAAAGGTCTACCTTTACCGATTCTTTCTGATTGCTTTTTATAACCGAGATACCGTAACAATCATATTCCTTAACGTACCTTTTAAGGCGTAACTGATCATAGGGTTATTTAACGCCATAAACTCGACGTAAAGGATTTGTCGGTTATCAAGACGTCGCCGAGTTATAGCTCGTAACCGACGTATAACGGTCGTATCAAGAAGCTAGTTAAATTTTATGACCAAAACTTCAAGAAGCATTTCATTATTAATGCAATTATATTATTTTTAGTTTACCCCCCAAGTGAAGATCAAGACTGTTGTTGATCCTGGAAACTTTTTCAGGAATGAACAAAGCATTTCCACCAATCCAAGTAAGCACCTTAGGCAAACTATTTGTGTATCCACTGTCACATTAATACTCTTTTTTTTTTTTAAAAAAACTTTGATAATTTGATGTTTGATCATCTATTAGCCCCAAGTATATATAGGTTGTAGGACTCATGTTTGAACGTATTGTCTTGCAGGTAGTGGTACACCATTTAACCGCAGCCTAGGTAAAAAACTCATGGTAAAGGGGATCGGGTTACTCATCCTAGAACTCTTTATTATAAGATTATTGTACTTTGTTTAATAAGCATACATGGCCAATTTGCCCTTTGAATAATTGATCTAGCTTTAGTGTAAATAGATAATGTAGATTGAAAATTCTATTTAATAAATTTATTATTTTTATTGTTTAATTTCAATTTTCTTTTATAAATTTCTAAAACTAAATAAGACCGAAAGAATCAAAAATAAAAATACAAACCAAATTTACCCTTAATTTTCTCAAAATGACTGTTTATTTGCTAAAAATCTATGATTAAATTTTTTATATATTAATAAAGTTGTGTACAAATTAAGTTTATAATTAAAAGAGTACATATGTTCACTATAAAAGAATTGGAGCATATTATATGAAAATCAACACACAAAACAGGATAAATTAAAACAACAACCCTCCAACACTTAGCTATTAGCTGACACCAAAAGCCACTATCAATATTAGCAGACGAATAATGACCATAATAACAACAAATGAATATATATATATATATATATATATATATATATATATATATATATATATATATATATATATATATATATATGAAGAAGAGATCAAAGGAAGCAACATGATTGAAAAAGCTTCACCTGGGCCAAAACCACCGCCAAGCAAACTTGGCGAAGGAGAGTTAACTTTCCACCCATGTTAGGACCAGTTAGAAGAATAAAGTTGGCATCGTGTTGACCACCAATTGATATGTTATTAGGTACAAAGGCCCCCTTTCCTAAGGAATCACTCCTAAGGATTGGGTGTCCCAAACTTTTAGCATAGAGGTAAGGACTGTCTTTGGTAGATAGCATGCCTAAAAACTTGGTCTGCATGTTGGCCCTTCATAGTAATCACGAGCAATAGCTAAACTGATCAAAACATCCAGCTCTGTAATATGTTGGTAGCATCCAGTTTAAGCCATAAACAAAGAATTGCTTTTGATTTTCTATTTAAATGCATGAAAAATTTATCTTGGAAAAAATATCCTAAAGGAAAGGAGTGTACTGAATCAAGATAAGAAAAGCTAAAACAAAAAGAATAATTTCAGCAGAAGAAATAGAGTGAGCAAACAATAGGAACAATACAAAATTTGACAGCCGAACATGTATGGCACATGCATCTTTCACATTTTTATTTAATCTAGTTATAATCTTGTATTGATCAAATGGTACCAGGTTAATATTGTACATTCCCCCTCCATGGGCAATAGCAAAGTCATTATTTTAAAAATACTAATTTTATAGCATTTCTAGTCATAATACAATAAAATGACAGCCTTATCACTAATGAGGCTTAAGCAGGAGTGCTATTAATTGGGTTCAGAAGAGCAATAAGTACTAGCTGTAGTAGACACCAATTGCCTCCACTGAGTGTGATTTTCACAAAAGCGTCCAATTAATCTCTGCAATGTACTTTTCAATAAGGACTCCTTTTCAGATTCGGCTTGGGAGAGTTCTCCCAGGAACTTTTTAATAGCAGGAGTCCAGTACCTAAAGAAGCCCGGCATGCTTATTAAAATATCAATTTAAAATATCAAGTATTCGATGTTTAAGAGAGAAAGAAAAAAGAGGTTGAGTGAATTGGTTGTTGAAGTAAGGTATAGAGTGAGGGGTTACCATGTATTCAAAGCAGAGGTAACCGGTGGGGAGAATGAGCTTGTCGTAGAGAGTGGGCTGTGGTTCAGATTTGCCACCATCGTCAAAGCAGTCAACGGAATCTCCGAAAAGTGCGGCGACGGTTATGGAAATGGCTGCCAGTGCCGCCAACAACCTCCGAATAGGCAATGCTATGCCTGAAGCATCAGGAAACACTCCTAACCCTATAGACTTCTTGACTGCATTAGGCAATATGGCAGCAGCAATGCAAGCGACAGCTGAAGCCTTGGGAAACCAAATTAATAATGGGAACAATGGTAATAATGGAGATAATGGTCCAATGTCGCTCTCTTCCTTCTTGAAGGTTCACCCTTCAACTTTCAGAGGGACCTCGAATCCGTCCGATGCTGATAACTGGATATGGGCCATTGAGCGAGCATTACAAGCTCAGCAGGTTCCTGATGAACAGTGGATTGAGTTTAGAACCTAACAGTTGCATGGTGAAGCTCAGCACTGGTGGTAGGGCATGAGGCATATTCTGCAGCCTAATGGGGTTGTGATCTCTTGGGAGTTGTTCCGAGAGGAATTCTATAAGAAATATTTCCCAACCTCAGTTAAAAATGCTAAAGAGCTCAAATTGCTAAATGTGAGATGGCGGGTAAAACTTTGAATGCTTTGTTTGATTCTGGAGCTTCACACACTTTTATTGCATTTGAGAAGGCTGATGAGTTAGGATTGAAAATAGTAGTACTGGGGTATGATTTAAAGGTATATAATGCCACCCACGAGGCTATGGTGACTAGGTTAGGGTGCCCCCAAGTTCCTTTTCGAATACAACAGCGTGATTTCGTGTGTAACTTGATTTGTTTGCCGATGACTGGTCTTGATCTCATTCTGGGATTGGACTGGTTATCTAAGAACTGTGTTCTACTAGATTGCTCTGCGAAAATAGTGTATTTCATGCTTGAAAGCACAGAAGGGCCGGTTGTAGTGAGTAACTACTACCTGAATTCCATGACGGTGAATTGTTCTGGGGCCTAATGTCAGAGAATATTGTTGTTAGCTGTGGGTGTTTTGGGTGATGATCAGAACTTGGAACAAATTCCGGTTGTGTGTGAGTTTCCGGAGGCGTTCCCTGATGATATTGATGAATTTTCACCAAAATGGGAAGTTGAATTTGCTATTGATTTAGTACCTGGGGCCGGACCAATCTCGAGTGCTCCTTATAGGATGTCACCTCTAGAAATGGCCGAATTGAAGTCTCAACTAGAGGATCTGTTGGGTAAGAATTTTATCCGACCAAGTGTATCTCCGTGGGGTGCACCAGTATTACTGGTGAAGAAGAAAGATGGAAGTATGCGCTTATGTGTTGATTATAGGCAGCTGAATAAGGTTACAGCGAAAAATAAATACACGTTGCCAAGGATTGATAACCTGATGCACCAATTACAGGGAGCCAGCATGTTCTCTAAAATTGATCTATGATCCAGACACCACCAGATAAGGGTCAGAGATGAGAATATTCCTAAAACTACCTTCAGAACGCATTATGGCCACTATGAATATATCGTGATATCCTTCAGACTAACTAATGTTCCGGCAATATTCATGGATTACATGAACAGAATTTTCCAATTCATATCTGGATAAGTTTGTTGTTGTGTTTATTGACAACATTCTTATCTATTCTAAGACCGATGATGAGCATGCAGAACACTTGCGAACAGTGCTACAAATTTTGAAGGATAGGAAGTTGTATGCCAAGCTATCCAAGTGTGAATTCTAGAAGTCTGAGGTGAAATTTCTTGGTCATGTGGTGAGTAAACAAGGAATAGCAGTGGATCCTGCTAAGGTTGAGGCGGTGATGAATTGGGAACGGCCAACTTCAGTGACAGAAATTAGGAGCTTCTTAGACTTGGCGGGTTATTATCGAAGGTTC
Organism: Arachis stenosperma; assembly: GCF_014773155.1. Taxonomy (NCBI): domain Eukaryota; kingdom Viridiplantae; phylum Streptophyta; class Magnoliopsida; order Fabales; family Fabaceae; genus Arachis; species Arachis stenosperma. The sequence continues at coordinate 11,239,355 of NC_080379.1, forward strand.
ATTAAAGGGTTTTCATAGCTTGCTTTGCCTTTGACTAAGCTGACCAGGAAGGATGTTCCTTTTGTATGGACTCCTGAGTGCGAGGAGAGTTTTCTTCCCTTAAAGCAGAGATTGACTACCGCTTCTATGTTAGTGTTGCCTGAGCCGAGAGAACCATTTGAGGTATACTGTGATGCGTCTTTGAAAGATTTAAGATGCGTGTTGATGCAGCATCATAAGGTTGTAGTTTATGCCTCACGTCAGTTAAGGTCACATGAAAGAAACTATCTAACTTATGATTTGGAACTTGCAGCTATTGTCTTTGCCTTGAAGATTTGGAGGCACTATCTCTATGGAGTGAAATTTCAATTTTTCTTGGACCATAAGAGCTTGAAGTACCTATTTGAGCAAAAAGAATTGAATATGCGTTAGAGGAGGTGGATGGAACTCCTAAAGGATTATGACTTCGAGCTGAACTATCATCCGGGAAAGGCGAATGTAGTAGCAGATGCTTTGAGTAGGAAATCCCTATGTGCCGCTTGGATGATGCTAAGAGAGGAAGAATTGTTGAGAGCCTTTCAAGGATTAAAACTAGGAATCAGAGAAAAATTTGGGACTTTATGCCTAAGCCAATTACAGATCTCAAGCGACTTCAAGGCTGAACTAGTAAAGGCTCATCAGAATGACCAAGAATTGTATAAGATTTTTCCGACAATTGAAAAAGGCAAGCAATGGAGAGTGTCAAAAGATAGAGATGGGCTGTGGAGGTTCAAGGGCCGGATAATTGTGCCAGATGTCGGGGATTTGCGACAAAGCATATTGGAGGAAGCTCACAAGAGCGGGTTCTTCATTCATCCTGGAAGCACCAAGATGTACCAAGACTTAAAGACGATGTTCTGGTGGCCAGGAATGAAAAATAATGTAGTGTTACATGTTTCAAAATGCCTAAGTTGTCAGAAAGTCAAGATTGAACACCAAAGACTAGCAGGAACCCTTCAACCTTTGGAGATTTCACAGTGGAAATGGGAGAGCATCGCTATGGATTTTGTATTGGGCTTACAAAGGACTCGAATAGGTTGTGATACTATTTGGGTGGTTATAGACCGACTGACCAAGTCAGCTCATTTACTGCCTATTCGGAGAAGTTGTACTATGGAGGAGTTGGCTCGCTTATACATAAAGGAGATTGTGAGGCTACATGGCGTACCTTCCACCATTGTATCAGATAGAGATCCTCGCTTTACATCACGGTTCTGGGGTGCTTTTCAGCGAGCTTTTAGCACTAAATTAAGCCTAAGTACTGCCTATCATCCTCAGACGGATGGCCAATCCAAAAGAACAATCCAAACCTTGGAAGACATGTTAAGAGCTTGTGTTTTGGATCAACCGGCGAGCTGGGATCGATATATGCCTCTGGTAGAATTTGCTTATAATAATAGCTATCATGCGAGTATTGGAATGGTTGCATATGAGGCTTTTTGTGGAAGAAAATGCCAGTCTTCGTTATGTTGGTATGAAGCAGGAGAAAAGAGCTTGATAGGACCTGAAATGGTAAGTGAAACCACTGAGCAAATGAAGAAAATCCGGAGTCGAATGCTTGAAGCTCAAAGCCGTCAGAAGAGCTATACTGACCGAAGATGAAAGCCCTTAGAATTTGAGAAAGGAGAAAACGTCTTCTTGAAGGTTACTCTGACCACTGGAATTGGGAGGTCCATCAAAATCAAGAAGTTAAATCCCCGTTACATTGGGCCGTTCGAAATCCCGAAGAGAATTAGACCAGTGGCGTATAGGATCGCGTTACCACCACATCTTTCGAACTTGCATGACGTGTTCCACGTATCGCAACTTTATAAATACACTTTTAACCCTAGTCATGTCCTAGAGCTGGAATCAGTCCAAGTGAGAGAAGATCTGACGCTTCCAGAAACTCCGGTTAGGATTGATGATACCAGCATCAAGCGTCTACTTGGAAAGGAGGTTTCTTTGGTGAAAGTAGCTTGGAGTCGGGCTGGTATTGAAGAACATACCTGGGAGCTTGAGTCAGAGATGCAAAAGGACTACCCACACCTCTTTTCAGGTAACTCACTCTGAATTTTGGGGATAAAATTTCTAATTAGATGGGTAGGATGTAAACCCCGCTAAAATTGGTAAATAATTAGTTAATAAATTGAATTTTAATTAGGAAAGCTAAAAAATGAAAAACTAATATCAAAATAGGATAGAGTTCGTCGAAACGAGAATTTTGATACTGATTTTGAAAATTTGGCCCAAAATCGGACCGAAAGGGCCGAACCGATTGAACCAGGGCCCAAACCGGGCCCATGGGTCCAACCAGACCCATAATTAAAAAGAAGCAGCAGCTTCTTCTCCTTCATTCATACCCAACGAAGCCAACAGAATTGGGGGGGAAGGGGAGAGGAGCTCTCAAACTCTCACCACTTTTGATCCACCATAACTCCTCCATCCGGGCTCCGATCGCCGCACCGTTCACGGCCACACGCTCAGCGTGTTGAGCTCTACCTTTCGATCAGATCAATTTCACTAGTAAGCCTCATTTTTAATTCAGAATCTATATTCCTCTTTCTTTGGTGAGATTGAAATCTTATAGTGAAATCTTGTCCAATTTTGTATTTTAGGCTCAAGTTAGCTTCCGGGACTCAATGGGCTCAAGCTATTGAGCATATGGGTATGGTAAGGACACCCTAACCCTAGCTCAATCTTGCATTTATAGTGGAAAAACTGAATTTGGAACATGTATATGAATTAGGTGTAGATTAAGTGGGTATATATGCATTGGAATTTAGTTGGGAGTATTTGGAGGCTTATTGGTGATCAAGGCTTGGTTTGTGGTTGTTTTAATTGAGCTTGGAGGGGCTGTGTTTTGTGTTGTGAGGCTGCCTTGGGTGAAACAAAGTGATTGGCCAAGGTATTGTTTAAGTTTCACACGTTTAATATTTACGGTATTGTGAAAAACTTAGGTTAGAGGAACCATAGGATAAGTTGAATTGGTTATTGCATTTAATGATTAGTCTTGTAATATTGTTGGAATAAATTATTGGTGAATATGTGTTAGAATTATGAGGTGTTGAAGTTATTAATTGTATGCTCTTGGATCTATTTATGATGGGTTGTGTTGATGTTGGTATATATTGATGGATTATGGTTGGTGTTTGTTAATAAAGAGTTTTTATATGAGTTGATGGATTAATGTATAAAGGGTTGATAAATGTGTTGATGGAATAATGTGTGTGAAGGGTTGATAATTGCATTAATAGAATGGTATATGTGAAGGGTTGATCATATATGTATATATGATATATGCTAATGCAATGTTGAGGTTATGGCTCATTGGATTGGTTAAAGGTAGCTTGAAGTGATTGTTGATAAGTTGGGATTGGATATGTTAGCAATATGCATGTTTTAGAGATAAGAATTTATGAATGATGTGAAAATGAGGGTTAGAAATGTTTTGATAAAAAGTGATTTTGATGAACTTTGGACGTCCATAATTTACTCAACAAATTTCGGATTGAGTTGTGATTTGTTGCAAATGAATGATGGTTCTATGAGCTTCTGATTGATATCAATTTTGTGAAAAACAAAATTTCGTAGAGAAAGATATGGACGTTGAAAGTTTGGTGTATAAATTCGTGTTACAGGATGGCAAAACTAGTTGCAGCAAGCTTTCTGGACATTCTGCCCATTTTTGAAAAAACGCCCATCCACGTGTACGCGCGGCATGGAATTTTGGCGACGCATGCACAAGAAGCATGCATACGCGTGTGTGTATATTCACGCGTACGTGATGAGCGGATAATTTATACGCTTTTTGGCATTGTTTTTAGGTAGTTTTTAGTAAGTTCAAGCTACTTTTAGGGATGTTTTCATTAGTTTTTATGTTAAATTCACATTTCTGGACTTTACTATGAGTTTTTGTGTTTTTCTGTGATTTCAAGTAATTTCTGGCTGAAATTGAGAGACTTGAGCAAAACTCTGAAAAAGGCTGACAAAAAGGACTGCTGATGCTGTTGGAATCTGACCTCCCTGCACTCAAAATGGATTTTCTGGAGCTACAGAACTCCAAATGGCACGCTCTCAACGGCGTTAAAAAGTAGACATCCAGACCTTTCCAGCAATATATAATAGTCCATATTTTATTCGGAAATTGACGACGTAACTTGGCGTTGAACGCCAAGTACATGCTGCTGTCTGGAGTTAAACGCCAGAAAAACGTCATGATCCGGAGTTGAACGCCCAAAACACGTCATAACTTGGAGTTCAACTCCAATAAAAGCCTCAGCTCGTGGATAGATCAAGCTCAGCCCAAACATACACCAAGTGGGCCCCGGAAGTGGATTTATGCATCAATTACTTACTCATGTAAACCCTAGGAGCTAGTTTATTATAAATAGAACTTTTTACTATCATAATCGCATCCTGGATTATATTTTGAATCTTGTGATCACATTTTGGGGGCTGGCTATTTGGTGGACGAAATTGTGATCACATCAATATAGCATTAATGTATTTATTGTAGAATTGTGGAACTTAGGATTTTTTGGTACGAGTGGGCACAATTCCGTTCAACTAACCAGCAAGTGTACTGGGTCGTCCAAGTAATACCTTACGTGAGTAAGGGTCGAATCCACAGAGATTATTGGTTTGAAGCAATCAATGTTATTTTATTAATCTTAGTTAGGATGTCAACAAGGATTATTTGGATTAAAAGTGAAATTACTAGATTTCATTATAAAAATAAAAGAGGGAACAATGTTACTTTGAATTGCAGTACTGGGGAATATGTTGGAGTTTTGGAGATGCTTTGTCCTTTGAATTTCTACTTTTCCTTGAGATCCTCTTCTCACACGCAAGGTCTATCCATGGCAAGCTCTATGTAGGGTGTCACCGTTGTCAATGGCTACTTCCCATCCTCGCAGTGAAAGCTATGCACGCACTCTGTCACAGTACGGCCAATCACCGGTTGGTTCCCGCTCCTACTGGAATAGAATCCCTCTTTTGCGTCTGTCACTAACGCCCAGCAGGTTAAAGTCTGAAGCACGTCACAGTCATTCAATCCCGGAATCCTACTCGGAATACCACAGACAAGGTTTAGACTTTCCGGATTCTCATGAATGCCGCCATCAATCCGGCTTATACCACGAAGATTCTGATTAGGGAAGCTAAGAGACATTCATTCAATCTAATGTAGAACGGAGGTGGTTGTCAGGCACACGTTCATGGATTGAGGAAGGTGATGAGTGTCACGGATCATCACCTTCTCCACAGTTAGGCGCGAATAAACATCTTAGATAAGAACAAGCGTGTTTGAATGGAAAACAAAGGAATTGTATTAAATCATCGAGACGCTGCAGAGCTCCTCACCCCCAACAATGGAGTTTAGAGACTCATGCCGTCACAAAGTATGTAATTCAGATCTGAAAATAGCATGAGGTACAAGATAAGTCTGTAAAAGTTGTTTAAATAGTAAACTAGTGACCTAGGTTTACAGAAAAATGAGTAAACAAACTAAGATAATTGGTGCAGAAATCCACTTCTGGGGCCCACTTGGTGTGTGCTGGGGCTGAGACTAAAGCTTTCCACGTGTAAAGGCCTTTCTTGGCGTCAAACTCCAGGTTTTGACGTGTTTTGGGCGTTCAACTCCGGATCATGACGTTTTTCTGGCGTTTAACTCCAGACAGCAGCATGTACTTGGCGTTCAACGCCAAGTTACGTCGTCTATCCTTGCGCAAAGTATGGACTATTATATATTGCTGGAAAGCCCTGGATGTCTACTTTCCAACGCCGTTGAGAGAGCGCCAATTGGACTCCTGTAGCTCCAGAAAATCCATTTCGAGTGCAGGGAGGTCAGGATCCAACAGCATCAGCAGTCCTTTTTCAGCCTAAGTCAGATTTTTGCTCAACTCCCTCAATTTCAGCCAGAAAATACCTGAAATCACAGAAAAATACACACACTCATAGTAAAGTCCAGAAATATGATTTTTGCCTAAAAACTAATATTATTTTACTAAAAACTAACTGAAACATGCTAAAATCTACATGAAATTACCCCCAAAAAGCGTACAAAATATCCGCTCATCACAACACCAAACTTAAACTGTTGCTTGTCCTCAAGCAACTAGATGAATAAAATAGGTTCTAACAGAAATTAAGAAGTAATATATATTTTAGAGTTTTAAATGAAGCTCAGATTCTTATTAGATGAGCGGGGCTTGTAGCTTTTTGTCTCTGAACAGTTTTGGCATCTCCCTGTATCTTTAGAATTTCAGAATAATTGGCATCCTTAGGAACTCAGAATTCAGATAGTATTATTGACTCTCCTAGTATAGTATGTTGATTCTTGAACACAGCTACTTATGAGTCTTGGCCGTGGCCCTAAGCACTTTGTCTTCCAGTATTACCACCGGATACATAAATGCCACAGACACATAACTGGGTGAACCTTTTCAGATTGTGACTCAGCTTTGCTAGAGTCCCCAGTCAGTGGTGTCCAGAGCTCTTAAGCACACTCTTTTGCTTTGGATCACGACTTTAACCACTCAGTCTCAAGCTTTTCACTTGGACCTTCATGACACAAGCACATGGTTAGGGACAGCTTGATTTAGCCGCTTAGGCCTGGATTTTAATTTCCTTAGGCCCTCCTATCCATTGATGCTCAAAGCCTTGGATCCTTTTTACCCTTGCCTTTTGGTTTTAAGGGCTATTGGCTTTTTCTACTGCTCCTTCTCTTTTTTTTTTTTTTTTCGCAAGCTTTCTTTTTCACTGCTTTTTCTTGCTTCAAGAATCAATTTCATGATTTTTCAGATCATCCATAATATTTTTCGTGTTCCTCATCCTTTCAGGAGCCAATATTCATCAAATTCAAAGTACAATTTATGCACTGTTCAAGCATTCATTCAGAGAACAACAAGTATTGCCACCACATATAATTAATTATAGTCTTTATTACTAAGAACTCATAAATATAGATTACTTCTTTATTCTTAAAAAAATTCTACTACTTTATTTATGCCTGATGATGATGAGAAAAATAAATTACAGCTTAATTGGAAATAAAATCAAAATAGACATACTAATTACTACTACTACTATATAACTTCTAAGGTAAAATCCTATAATAATACTATCACAGAGTTAAAGCTGGAATTAGAACTTAACAACCTGTTGTTTTGGGAAGTGGATGTTCCTTTAGTCTGTGGGATGCCTTCAAGAATTAATTTCTGATGCTTCAGCTCCCTTAAGTTCACATCCTTGCTCTTCCTGTTCTCTTAGGTGCCATGATCTTAATGAGTTTTAGCTCAGTGATCATGGCAAATCACACCAAACTTAGAGGTTTGCTTGTCCTCAAGCAAAAGAAAGGAAAGGAGAGGAGAAGAAGGAAAGGCATTTTCACATAAAGATAAGATGAGTTAAAAGATATGAGAAGAAATTAAAAATATTTGAAAAAGAATTGGATTAGAAAAAGATATAATTTTAAAAAAAGAAAAGATATGAATCAAAATTTAAAAGATAGAATTGAATTTTAATTTTGAAAAGGATTTTTAAAAGGAGTTAAAGATGTGTTGGAAACAAATTTGAAAAGATGATGGATTGAATTGGAAAGCCATTTATTCTTTTGGGTTAAGATAAATCTAAAAAAATTTGCAATCATTGGATTTTAGAAATTAGGATAAACTTTTTGGAATTGAAAGTGATAATTTAAAATATGTTTATGCAAGAAATCATGAATTGAAACATAAAAATTTTGAAAAATTGCAAAGAAAAACGAAATTGTACCTCCTCCCACCATCCTGGCGTTAAACGCCCACATGGTGCATGGTTTGGGCGTTTAACGCCCACATGTTGCTTCTCCTGGGCGTTCAACGCCCATGTGATGCTTCTTCCTGGCGTTGAACGCCAGGAGGTCCTTCTTTACTGGGCGTTTTTCTAAACGCCCAGAATGCTAGCAGATTGGCGTTAAACGCCCAGAAGGTGCATCTTTCTGGCGTTTAACGCCCAGAAGATGCTTCTTCTTGGCGTTTAACGCCCAGAAGGCTACCCTACTGGCGTTGAACGCCCAGTGGGTGCTTCTTTTGGGTGTTTAACGCCCAAAGTATTTCTTACTGGCTTTTTCATGCCAGTGAGCTTCCAAATTTCCCTGTAACTCTGTGACTTCAACCAATTGCTATTTCACCTTTTGAAGATACTTGGACTCAAACCTGTAAAGAAAATCAATACGAATAAAATTAAATTTTGTGATTGGCTGGGTTGCCTCCCAGCAAGCGCTTCTTTAATGTCTTTTAGCTGGACTGAGTTTTAATCAAGTCTCAGTTTTGAGCATTCTTGCTCAAAATTGCCTTCAAGATAATGTTTGACTCTTTGTCCATTAACAATGAACTTTTTGTTAGAGTCCTTATCCTGAAGCTCTATGTATCCATATGGTGACACGTTTGTAATGACATATGGACCTCTCCACCGGGATTTTAATTCCCCAGGGAATAATTTGAGCCTAGAATTGAATAGCGGAACTTTTTGCCCCGGATCAAAGACTCTGGATGACAATTTCTTATCATGCCATCTTTTCGCTTTCTCTTTGTAAATCTTTGCATTTTCGAAAGCATTGAGTCTAATTTCCTCTAGCTCTGATTCGAGACTCTCAGCCATATTGACCTCTCTTACCAGAGAGTCAATTATATCAACATTCATGCAGTCATTTGGGGTGTCTGGATGTTGCATGGCTTTAACAACATTCAGCTTGAACTCTTCCTCATTGACTCTCAAGGTTACTTCCCCTTTTTGGATATCAATGAGGGTTCGGCCAGTTGCTAGGAAAGGTCTTCCTAGAATGAGAGTTGCATTCTTGTGCTCCTCCATTTCCAGCACCACAAAGTCAGTAGGAAAGGCAAATGGCCCAACCTTGACTATCATGTCCTCAATCACGCCTGATGGGTATTTAATGGAGCCATCAGCAAGTTGAAGACATATCCTGGTTGGTTTGATTTCTTCAGTTAAACCAAGCTTTCTAATAGTAGATGCAGGCATTAGGTTGATACTTGCTCCAAGATCACATAAAGCTTGCTTGGTGCAAGTGCCCTCTAATGTGCATGGTATCATAAAGCTCCCAGGATCTTTAAGCTTCTCAGGTAAGCTTTTCAGAATGACTGCACTGCATTCTTCAGTGAGGTAGACCTTTTCAGTTTCCCTCCAATCCTTCTTATGACTTAAGATTTCTTTCATGAACTTAGCATAAGAGGGTATTTGCTCAAGTGCTTCTGCAAACGGAATCTTTATTTCAAGAGTCCTGAGATAGTCTGCAAAGCGGGCAAATTGCTTATCCTGTTCCGCTTGGCGGAGTTTTTGAGGATAAGGCATTTTGGCTTTGTATTCCTCAACCTTAGTTGCTGCAGGTTTATTACCTACAGAAGTGGGTTGGGAAGCCTTTTTAGAAGGATTGTTATCAGCACTTGTATGTGACTGATCACCCACTGGCGTTTGAATACCAGAGGTGGAAGCTGGGGTGGCGTTAAACGCCACCTCCTTGCTTGTTATTGGCGTTTGAACGCCAGCTTTGTCCCTTTCTGGGCTCGGACTGTCTTCAGGAGGATTTTGGGTATCCACTTGTTCATTTCTTGGTTTCCTGCTTCTTTGAAGTGAGGTATTTAATATTTTCCCACTTCTTAATTGAACTGCTTGACATTCTTCTGTTATTTGTCTTGACAGTTGTTTTTCTGTCTGCTTTAATTGTACTTCCATGTTCCTGTTAGCCATTCTTGTTTCCTGTAATATTTTCTTGAATTCGGCTAGCTGTTGAGTTAGAAAGTCCAATTGCTGATTGAATTCATTAGCCTGATCCACTGGACTGAGTTCTGCAGTTACTGTTTTAGCTTCTTCTTTCATGACAGATTCATTGCTTAAGTACAGATGTGATTTCTGGCAACTGTATCAATAAGCTCTTGAGCCTCTTCAATTGTTTTTCTCATATGTATAGATCCACCAGCTGAGTGGTCTAGAGAAATCTGAGCTTTTTCTGTAAGCCCATAGTAGAAGATGTCTAATTGCACCCATTCCGAAAACATTTCAGAGGGGCATTTTCTTAGCAACTCTCTGTATCTCTCCCATGCATCATAAAGAGATTCATTATCTCCTTGTTTGAAGCCTTGGATGCTTAGCCTTAGCTGTGTCATCCTTTTTGGAGGGAAATAGTGATTCAGGAACTTTTCTGACAGCTGTTTCCATGTTTTTATGCTGTTCTTAGGCTGGTTATTTAACCACCTCTTAGCTTGATCTTTTACAGCAAATAGAAACAGTAATAGTCTGTAGACATCCTGATCTATTTCCTTATCATGTACTGTATCAGCAATTTGCAGAAATTGTGCCAGAAACTCTGTATGTTCTTCATGTGGAAGACCAGAATACTGGCAGTTTTGCTGCACCATGATAATGAGCTGAGGATTCAGCTCAAAGTTACTAACTCCAATGGAGGGTATACAAATACTGCTCCCATATGAAGCAGTAGTGGGGTTAGCATATGACCCCAGGGTCCTCTTGTCTTGTCCATTCATACTTACTTTAGAATTGGAATACAAGAGATAATTTATATGTTGATTTAGAAAAATGGAATAAGTAAAACAAAATATATAAAAAGAAAATATGATAATAAAATTTTTTTTTTTTTTTTGAAAACTTTTCGAAAAAAATTGAAATTAAAATCTGAAACTTATATAAAAATTTCGAAAAAGTGGTTCAAAATTAGTTAGAAAATATAAAATTTTTGAATTTTGAATTTTATGATGAAAGAGAAAAACACACAAAAGACACAAGACTTAAAATTTTTAGATCTAGTACTCCTTATTTTCGAAAATTTTTGGAGGGAAAACACCAAGGAACACCAAACTTAAAAATTTTAAGATCAAGACACAAGAAAAACTCAAGAACACTTTGAAGATTCACAAGAACACCAAGAACAAAAGAAAGAACACCAAACTTAAAATTTTTAGAAAATCAAGACAAGTTTTCGAAAATTATATTAAAATTAACAAGAAAACACCAAACTTAAAGTTTGGCACAGATTAAACCAAGAAAAATTATTTTTGAAAAAGATTTTCAAAAGAACTGGTGCCCAATTGCCAAGAACATAAGCCAACACTATAACCAACTGAATTAAAAATGTAATGTATTTTAAAGATGTATTATTTTTATGGATAAACTAAATTTTTGAAAACTAATGTTTTGAAAAAGCACAAGAAAAACAAGAAAAGACACAGAACAAGAAAAACTCAAGATCAAACAAGAAAAATAAGCAAGAACAACTTGAAGATCAATGAAGAACAAAGAACACAAGTCGAAAATTTTAAAAGAAAATATGAGATATGCAATTGACACCAAACTTAGAACAAGACACTAAACTCACGAAAATTTAACAATTAATTAAGAAAAATAATATTTTTGAAAAGAAATTTTTGAAAATAAACTATCCTATCAAGATTTAATGACTCTATAACAATAAAAAATAAAAATAAAAATAAATTATTCCTAATCTAAGAAATAAAATAAGCCTTCAATTGTCCAAACTCAATAATCCCCGGCAACGGCGCCAAAAACTTGGTGGACGAAATTGTGATCACATCAATATAGCATTAATGTATTTATTGTAGAATTGTGGAACTTAGGATTTTTTGGTACGAGTGGGCACAATTCCGTTCAACTAACCAGCAAGTGTACTGGGTCGTCCAAGTAATACCTTACGTGAGTAAGGGTCGAATCCACAGAGATTATTGGTTTGAAGCAATCAATGTTATTTTATTAATCTTAGTTAGGATGTCAACAAGGATTATTTGGATTAAAAGTGAAATTACTAGATTTCATTATAAAAATAAAAGAGGGAACAATGTTACTTTGAATTGCAGTACTGGGGAATATGTTGGAGTTTTGGAGATGCTTTGTCCTTTGAATTTCTACTTTTCCTTGAGATCCTCTTCTCACACGCAAGGTCTATCCATGGCAAGCTCTATGTAGGGTGTCACCGTTGTCAATGGCTACTTCCCATCCTCGCAGTGAAAGCTATGCACGCACTCTGTCACAGTACGGCCAATCACCGGTTGGTTCCCGCTCCTATTGGAATAGAATCCCTCTTTTGCGTCTGTCACTAACGCCCAGCAGGTTAAAGTCTGAAGCACGTCACAGTCATTCAATCCCGGAATCCTACTCGGAATACCACAGACAAGGTTTAGACTTTCCGGATTCTCATGAATGCCGCCATCAATCCGGCTTATACCACGAAGATTCTGATTAGGGAAGCTAAGAGACATTGATTCAATCTAATGTAGAACGGAGGTGGTTGTCAGGCACACGTTCATGGATTGAGGAAGGTGATGAGTGTCACGGATCATCACCTTCTCCACAGTTAGGCGCGAATAAACATCTTAGATAAGAACAAGCGTGTTTGAATGGAAAACAAAGGAATTGTATTAAATCATCGAGATGCTGCAGAGCTCCTCACCCCCAACAATGGAGTTTAGAGACTCATGCCGTCACAAAGTATGTAATTCAGATCTGAAAATAGCATGAGGTACAAGATAAGTCTGTAAAAGTTGTTTAAATAGTAAACTAGTGACCTAGGTTTACAGAAAAATGAGTAAACTAAGATAATTGGTGCAGAAATCCACTTCTGGGGCCCACTTGGTGTGTGCTGGGGCTGAGACTAAAGCTTTCCACGTGTAAAGGCCTTTCTTGGCGTCAAACTCCAGGTTTTGACGTGTTTTGGGCGTTCAACTCCGGATCATGACGTTTTTCTGGCGTTTAACTCCAGACAGCAGCATGTACTTGGCGTTCAACGCCAAGTTACGTCGTCTATCCTTGCGCAAAGTATGGACTATTATATATTGCTGGAAAGCCCTGGATGTCTACTTTCCAACGCCGTTGAGAGCGCGCCAATTGGACTCCTGTAGCTCCAGAAAATCCATTTCGAGTGCAGGGAGGTCAGGATCCAACAGCATCAGCAGTCCTTTTTCAGCCTAAGTCAGATTTTTGCTCAACTCCCTCAATTTCAGCCAGAAAATACCTGAAATCACAGAAAAATACACACACTCATAGTAAAGTCCAGAAATATGATTTTTGCCTAAAAACTAATATTATTTTACTAAAAACTAACTGAAACATGCTAAAATCTACATGAAATTACCCCCAAAAAGCGTACAAAATATCCGCTCATCACTATTCAGCCATGCCTGAACCTTTCACTTATGTATTTTCAACGGTGGAGTTTCTGCACACCATAGATTAAGGGTGTGGAGCTCTGCTGTACCTCAAGTTTCAATACAATTACTATTACTTTCTATTCAATTCTCTTTTATTCTTATTCCAAGATATACGTTGCACTTCAACTTGATGAATGTGATGATCCGTGACACTCATCATCATTCTCACCTATGAACGCGCGTGATTGACAACCACTTCCGTTCTACCTTAGGCCGGGCGCATATCTCTTAGATTCCCCAACAGAATCTTCGTGGTATAAGCTAGATAGATGGCGGCATTCATGAGGATCCGGAAAGTCTAAACCTTGTCTGTGGTATTCCGAGTAGGATTCTGGGATTGAATGACTGTGACGAGCTTCAAACTCGCGATTGCTGGGCGTGATGACAAGCGCAAAAGGATCAATGGATCCTATTCCAACATGATCGAGAACCAACAGCTGATTAGCCGTGCTGTGACAGAGCATAGGAACGTTTTCACTGAGAGGATGGGATGTAGCCACTGACAACGGTGATGCCCTACATACAGCTTGCCATGGAAAGGAGTAAGAAGGATTGGATGAATGTAATAGGAAAGTAGAGATTCAAGAGGAGCACAGCATCTCCATACACTTATCTGAAATTCCCACTATTAATTTACATAAGTATCTCTATCCTATTTTACTTCCTGTTTATTTTTATTAATCATATTTGATTTTCTAAATTCCATAATTTTATCCTCCTGACTGGGATTTACAAGATGACCATAGCTTGCTTCATACCAACAATCTCTGTGGGATCGACCCTTACTCACGTAAGGTATTACTTGGACGACCCAGTGCACTTGCTGGTTAGTTGAGCGAGACTGTGAAGTTAATTTTGGACCATGGTTCTGTGCACCAAGTCTTTGGAGCCATTACCTGGGATTGTTGAAGTGAAAAGAATGAATCACAATTTCGCCCACCAAGTTTTTGGCGCCGTTGCCGGGGATTGTTCGAGTATGGACAACTGACGGTTCATCTTGTTGCTCAGATTAGGTAATTTTCTTTTCAAAAATCTTTTTCAAAATTTTTCTTTTATTTTTCGTTTTTCTAAACTTTATTTTCGAAAATATTAATAAAAATACAAAAAAATTAGAAAATCATAAAAACCAAAAAAATATTTTATGTTTCTTGTTTGAGTATTGAGTCAATTTTTAAGTTTGGTGTCAATTGCATGCTCTAAAAAAATTTTCTTGCATTTTTCGAAAATTCCATGCATTCATAGTGTTTGATGAGCGGATAATTTGTACACTTTTTGGCATTGTTTTTAGTATGTTTTTAGTATCTTTTAGTTAGTTTTTAGTATATTTTTATTAGTTTTTAATTAAAATTCACTTTTCTGGACTTTACTATGAGTTTGTGTGTTTTTCTGTGATTTCAGGTATTTTCTGACTGAAATTGAAGGTTCTGAGCAAAAATCTGATCCAGAGACTGAAAAGGACTGCAGATGCTGTTGGATTCTGACCTCCCTGCACTCGAAGCGGATTTTCTGGAGCTACAGAAGCCCAATTGGCGCGCTCTCAACGGCGTTGGAAAGTAGACATCCAGGGCTTTCCAGCAATATATAATAGTCCATACTTTGCCCAAGATTTGATGGCCCAAACCTGCGTAGCAAACCGGCCTCAGAAATTCCAGCGTTAAACGCCGGAACTGGCATAAAACTTGGAGTTAAACGCCCAAACTGGCATGAGAACTGGCGTTTAACTCCAGAAAACGTCTCTACACATAAAAGCTTCAATGCTCAGCCCAAGCACACACCAAGTGGGCCCGGAAGTGGATTTTTCTGTCATTTACTCATTTCTGTAAACCTTAGGATACTAGTTTACTACTTATAGGACCTTTTGACTTTGTAATCCGTACCGGATGACCTCATAACATTTTGTACACGTTTCTTTCCACAGTATGAGCCTCTAAACCCCATGGTTGGTGGTGAGGAGCTCTGCTGTGTCTTGATGGATTAATGCAATTACTACTGTTTCTCATTCAATCATGCTTGCTTCCATTCCAAGATAATACTTGTTCTTAATCCGGATGAATGTGATGATCAGTGACAATCATCATCATTCTCAACTATGAACATGTGCCTGACAACCACCTCTGTTCTACCTTAGATTAAGTAGTTATCTCTTCGATTCTTTTATCGGAATCTTCGTGGTATAAGCTAGACTGATGGCAGCATTCAAGAGAATCCGGAAGGTCTAAACCTTGTCTGTGGTATTCTGAGTAGGATTCAATGACTGAATGACTGTGACGTGCTTCAATCTCCTGAAGGCGGGGCGTTAGTGACAGACGCCAAAAGAATCACTGGATTCTACTCCGGTCTGATTGAGAACCGACATATGGAATGCCGTGCCGTGACAGGGCATTAGGAATCGTTCCAATGAGAGGATGGGAGGTAGCCACTGACAACGGTGAAACCCTACACACAGCTTGCCATGGAAGGAGACTTGCGTGTTTGATGAAGAAGACAGTAGGAAAGCAGAGATTCAGAAGATGGAGCATCTCCAAACCTCAACCTATTCTCCATTACTGCAAAACAAGTAACCATTTCATGTTCTTTTACTTTTTACAATCAATCCTGATAATTTCTGATATCCTGACTAAGATTTACAAGATAACCATAGCTTGATTCAAGCCGACAATCTCCGTGGGATCGACCCTTGCTCACGCAAGGTATTACTTGGACGACCCAGTGCACTTGCTGGTTAGTTGTGCGGGATTGCAAAAGTGTTATTGCAATTTCGTGCACCAAGTTTTTGGCGCCGTTGCCGGGGATTGTTCGAGTTTGGACAACTGACGGCTTATCTTGTTGCTTAGATTAGGACTGTTTTATTTTTGTTGGTTTAGAGTCTTTTAGTTGAGTCTAGTTTCATATTTTAAGTTTGGTGTCATTTGCATGCTTTTGTTTTTCTCTTTGATTTTCGATTTTTGCATGCTCTTAGTCCCTTTTTGATTCATAAAAGTTCTAAGTTTGGTGTCCCCTTTGTGTTTTTCCTTTAAAATTTTCGAAAAAATAGTGTTTGATTTTCTAAAATTTTAAGTTTGGTGTCATTTTGTGTTTTTCTCTTTCCTCTTTTTAAAAAAATCAAATCTTTTTCATAAAAACTTTTCAATCATATCTTCTTAATTGCTGTTTTCAAAATCTTTTTAATTAACTAATTGATTCAGTTCTCAATTTGCTTTGATCTTATTTTCTTTCTAATTTTCGAAATCTTATTTTATTTTCCTTTTGACTTTCGAATTTTTATTTTAAATTTCCTTTTTGTTTTTATTTTTATTTTTCGGTTATTTCAAAAAAAAAAACAAACAAAATTTATCTCTTTGCAATTGTTATCATTTCCCTTTTGTCCATTATGGACTTAAGTGGAATTAACTAGTCCCGAAGGACTCTGGGGTCCTATGCCAACCCCAATACAGCTGCATATGGGAGTAGCATCTGTGTACCTCCCATCAAAGCAAGCAGCTTTGAGCTAAACCCTCAACTCATTATCATAGTGCAGCAAAATTGCCAGTATTCCGGTCTTCCAGAGGAAGAACCTACTGAGTTTCTGGCACAGTTCTTACAAATTGCTGACACAATACATGATAAAGAGGTAGATCAGGATGTCTACAGACTGTTACTGTTTCCATTTGCTGTAAAAGATCAAGCAAAAAGGTGGTTGAATAACCAACCTACAGCAAGCATAAAGACATGGAAACAGTTATCAGAAAAATTCCTGAATCATTTTTACCCTCCAAAAAGGATGACACAGCTAAGGCTGGACATCCAAGGCTTTAAACAAGAGGATAATGAATCCCTTTATGATGCCTGGGAGAGGTATAGAGGTATGCTCAGAAAATGCCCCTCTGAAATGTTTTCAGAGTGGGTACAGTTAGACATCTTCTACTATGGGCTTACAGAAAAAGCTCAGATGTCTTTAGACCACTCAGCTGGTGGATCTATACACATGAGAAAGACAATTGAAGAAGCTCAAGAGCTTATAGACATTGTTGCTAGAAACCAATACTTATATTCTAGCAAGGAATTCGTTCCACAAGAAGAGGTCATGGCAGTAGTCAATGATCCTGATCCTCAAGAACAGATGAATGAGCTTAATCAACAATTGCTCCTGATGACAGAACAGTTAGCAGAATTTAAAGAAATGCTCCATGATACTAAGGTTGCTAACAAGAGCATAGAACTGCAGTTGAATCAAGCAAAACAGCAAATATCTAAACAAATAACAGAAGAATGTCAAGCAGTTCAACTGAGGAGTGGGAAAACACTGAATGCCACTGCTCAAAAGAGCAAGAAGTCAATTAAGGAACAGTTGACAGAGGATGACCAAGCCACTGTTCAAAATCCCTCTGAGGACAGTAAGAGCCCAGAGAGGAATATTATTGGCGTTCAAACGCCAGAAAGGGAAGGAAAGTTGGCGTTAAACGCCCATTCCTTACCCAATACTGGCGTTCAAACGCCAGAACAGGGAGGAAAGCTGGCGTTAAACGCCCATTCCCTGCCCAGTTCTGGCGTTCAAACGCCAGAAAAGGGGGAGAAGTTGGCGTTTAACGCCCAAACTTCATCCACTCCTGGCGTTCAAACGCCCAAGGAGAATCAGGCACCTGAGAGTTCTGATGATTATCCCCTAACAAGGCCTCTTCAACCATTTCTGTAAGGAATAAACCTGCAGCATCTAAGGTTGAAGAATATCAAGCCAAGATGCCTTATCCTCAGAAACTCCGCAAAGCGGAACAGGATAAGCAATTTGCCCGCTTTGCAGACTATCTAAGGACTCTTGAAATAAAGATTCCGTTTGCAGAGGCACTTGAGCAAATACCCTCTTATGCTAAGTTCATGAAAGAGATCTTAAGCCATAAGAAGAATTGGAGAGAAACTGAAAAAGTGTTTCTCACTGAAGAATGCAGTGCAGTCATTTTGAAAAGCTTACCAGAAAAGCTTCAAGATCCTGGAAGCTTATGATACCCTGCACATTAGAAGGCACCTGCACCAAGATAGCCCTATGTGATCTTGGAGCAAGCATCAATCTAATACCTGCATCCACTATCAGAAAGCTTGGGTTGACTGGAGAAGTCAAACCAACCAGGATATGCCTCCAACTTGCTGATGGTTCCATTAAACACCCATCAGGCATAATAGAGGACATGATTGTCAAGGTTGGGCCATTTGCCTTTCCAACTGACTTTGTGGTGCTGGAAATGGAGGAGCACAAAAGTGCAACTCTCATTCTAGGAAGACCTTTCCTAGCAACTGGACGAACTCTCATTGATGTACATAAAGGGGAAGTAACCCTGAGAGTCAATGAGGATGAGTTCAAGTTGAATGCTGTGAAAGCTATGCAGCATCCAGACACACCAGAAGACTGCATGGATGTTGACATTATTGATTCTCTGGTAGAAGAGATCAATATGGCTGAAAGCCTAGAATCAGAGCTTGAGGACATCTTCAAAGATGCTCAACCTGATCAAGAAGAACTATAGGAAGTAAAGGAATTTTCGAAAATTCCTCAGGAGGAGGATAAGCCTCCCAAGCCTGAACTCAAACCATTACCATCATCCTTGAAATATGCATTTCTGGGAGAGGGTGACACTTTTCCAGTGATTATAAGCTCTGCTTTAAATTCACAGGAAGAGGAAGCACTGATTCAAGTGCTAAGGATACACAAGACAGCTCTTGGGTGGTCCATAAGTGATCTTAAGGGCATTAGCCCAGCTAGATGCATGCACAAGATCCTGTTGGAGGATAATGCCAAACCAGTGGTTCAACCACAGAGGAGGCTAAATCCAGCCATGAAGGAGGTGGTGCAGAAAGAGGTCACTAAATTACTAGAGGCTGGGATCATTTATCCTATTTCTGATAGCCCCTGGGTGAGCCCTGTCCAAGTTGTTCCCAAAAAGGGAGGCATGACAGTGGTTCATAATGAAAAAAATGAACTGGTTCCCACAAGGACAGTCACAGGGTGGCGCATGTGTATTGACTACAGAAGGCTCAATACAGCCACCAGAAAGGATCATTTTCCTTTACCATTCATAGACCAAATGCTAGAAAGACTAGCTGGCCATGATTATTACTGCTTTTTGGATGGCTATTCAGGCTACAACCAAATTGCAGTAGACCCTCAGGACCAAGAGAAAACAGCATTCACCTGCCCTTCAGGCGTGTTTGCCTATAGGAGAATGCCTTTTGGTCTGTGCAATGCACCTGCAACCTTCCAAAGGTGCATGCTCTCTATCTTCTCAGATATGGTAGAGAAATTTCTGGAAGTCTTCATGGATGACTTCTCAGTATATGGAGACTCATTTAGCTCCTGTCTTAACCACCTATCACTTGTCCTGAAAAGATGCCAAGAGACTAACCTGGTTTTAAACTGGGAGAAATGTCACTTTATGGTGACTGAAGGAATTGTCCTTGGGCACAAAATTTCAAGCAAGGGAATAGAGGTGGATAAGGCAAAGGTAGAGGTAATTGAAAAATTACCACCACCTGCCAATGTTAAGGCAATCAGAAGCTTTCTGGGACATGCAGGATTTTACAGAAGGTTTATCAAGGATTTTTCGAAAATTGCCAAACCTCTGAGTAATCTGCTAGCTGCTGACACTCCATTTATCTTTGATAATGAGTGCCTGCAGGCATTTGGGACCCTGAAAGCTAAGCTGGTCACAGCACCAGTTATCTCTGCACCAGATTGGGCATTACCATTTGAATTAATGTGTGATGCCAGTGATCATGCCATTGGTGCAGTGTTGGGACAGAGGCATAATAAACTTCTGCATGTCATTTATTATGCCAGCCGTGTTCTAAATGATGCACAGAAGAATTACACAACCACAGAAAAAGAATTACTTGCAGTGGTTTATGCCATTGACAAGTTTAGATCCTACCTAGTAGGATCCAAAGTGATTGTGTACACTGACCATGCTGCTCTTAAATACTTACTCACAAAGCAGGATTCAAAACCCAGGCTTATCAGATGGGTGTTGCTTCTGCAAGAGTTTGATATAGAAATAAGAGACAGAAAAGGGACAGAGAATCAGGTAGCTGATCATCTGTCCAGAATAGAGCCAGTAGTTGGGGCGTCCCTCCCTTCTACTGAGATTTCTGAGACTTTCCCAGATGAGCAATTATTTGCCATTCAGGAAGCTCCATGGTTTACAGACATTGCAAACTATAAAGCTGTGAGGTTCATACCCAAAGAGTACAGTTACATGCAGAAAAAGAAATTAATTTCAGATGCCAAGTACTACATTTGGGATGAACCATATCTCTTTAAGAGATGTGCTGACGGAGTGATCCGCAGGTGTGTACCCAGAGAAGAAGCACAGAGGATCCTATGGCACTACCATGGATCACAGTATGGAGGACATTTTGGAAGTGAGCGAACAGCCACTAAAGTCCTCCAATGTGGCTTCTACTGGCCTACTCTCTATAAAGATTCCCGAGAGTTTGTGCGTAACTGTGACAGTTGCCAAAGAGCTGGTAACCTGCCTCATGGATATGCCATGCCTCAACAAGGGATATTAGAGATAGAGCTGTTTGATGTATGGGGAATTGACTTCATGGGGCCATTCCCACCATCATACTCAAACACTTACATTCTGGTGGCAGTGGACTATGTATCTAAGTGGGTAGAAGCAATTGCTACACCCACTAATGATACTAAGACCGTACTGAAATTCCTCCAGAAGAACATTTTCAGCAGATTTGGCGTTCCCAGAGTGCTAATCAGTGATGGGGGCACTCATTTCTGCAATAAATAACTATACTCTGCTATGGTCAGATATGGAATTAGCCACAAAGTGGCAACTCCGTATCATCCACAGACAAATGGGCAAGCAGAGGTCTCTAACAGAGAACTAAAAAGAATCCTAGAACGGACTGTAATGGCCCGAAGAAAGGATTGGGCAAAGAGCTTGGATGATGCTCTGTGGGAATACAGAACAGCATTCAAGACTCCTATAGGCACCTCTCCATACCAATTGGTGTATGGGAAGGCCTGCCATTTGCCTGTGGAACTGGAACATAAAGCCTACTGGGCAACCAGATTCCTAAACATGGATGCACAGTTAGCTGGTGAAAAAAGACTGCTACAGCTGAATGAGCTAGAGGAGTTCAGACTCAATGCCTTTGAAAATGCAAAAATTTATAAGGAAAAGGCAAAGAAATGGCATGACAGGAAATTGTCAACCAGAGTCTTTGAGCCAGGACAAAAAGTTCTGCTCTTCAACTCTAGGCTCAAACTGTTTCCAGGAAAACTCAAATCCCGTTGGGGGGGTCCATATGTGATTACAGGAGTGTCACCATATGGATATGTTGAGCTTCAGGATATTGATTCTGATAAGAAGTTCATTGTTAATGGACAGAGAATCAAACATTATCTTGAAGGAAACTTTGAGCAGGAGTGCTCAAAACTGAGACTAGAGTGATTCTCAGTGAAAGTCCAGCTAAAGACAGTAAAGAAGCGCTTACTGGGAGGCAACCCAGTCATTAGTAGGTTGTATGATTTGTTCTTACAGAGGCAAATATCAAAAAATGAAGGAATTCACAGAGTTACAGAAGGTTTCAGCTCAAAAAGCAGAGAAAATGAGCTTACTGGCGAAAAAACGCCAGTAAGGTGCATTTTGGGCGTTAAACGCCAGAATGGGTACCATTCTGGGCGTTTAACGCCAGGTGTGCAGCATCACTGGGCGTTCAGAAAAACGCCCAGTGAGGAAGGTTTTCTGGCGTTTAACGCCAGCCAGGGTACCTGGCTGGGCGTTAAACGCCCAAAAAGGGTGCCAAGTGGGCGTTAAACGCCAGAATGGGTGCCATTCTGGGCGTTTAACGCCAGAAAGGTGGGGGGACCACATTTTTGTTTTCAACTCAAATTTTTTCAAACTTTCCTCTTTTTACCCATAATCTTCTACATAAATGCACTTCAACCTTTCATCATTCACTTTCAAATCTTCACAAATCAAAACCATTCTTCAAATCTATTTCAAAATAATCTCAAATCTTCTTCAAAAACTCACCCTTTTCTCAAATTTTTCAAAATCTTTTCAAATTTCCTTTCAAATCTCTCTTTTGTTTTCGAAATTCTCCTCCCCCCACTCTATAAATGAACGTTCCTCACCCCTCCTTCCTCACACCATTCGAATTTCCTCTCTCTCTCTCTCTCTCTCTTCTCTTCTTCTTTTCTTTTGCTTGAGGACAAGCAAAACCTCTAAGTTTGGTGTGCTTTTCCGTGATCACTAAGCTAAGATCTATCAAGATCATGGCTCCCAAGGGAAAACAAACCAACTCAAGAGGAAAGAAAGAGACTATTCCAAAGAATCTTTGGAATGAAGAGAAGTTCTTAACCAAAGAACATGAAGACCATTATCACAAAATAATGGGTCTGAGGTCAGTGATCCCGGAAGTTAAATTTGATCTGAAAGAAGATGAATATCCGGAGATCCAAGAACAAATTCGAAACAGAGGTTGGGAGTTCTGACCAATCCTGAGACAAAGGTTGGAAGGAACATGGTTCAGGAATTCTACTCAAATCTGTGGCTAACAGATAAGCAAAGAATGACTGGAACCGCTTACCATACCCACAGAACCATGGTCAGAGGGAAAGTTATGTACTTCCATCTGGACAAAATAAGAGAAATCTTCAAACTACCTCAACTACAAGATGATCCCGATTCCTTCAATAGGAGGATGGTGAGAGTAGATAAAGGGTTGGATCAAGTTCTAGAGGACATCTGCCTCCCTGGGACTAAGTGGATAACCAATTCAAAGGGTGTCCCAAACCAACTCAAGAGGGGAGACCTCAAGCCAATTGCAAGAGGTTGGCTAGACTTTATTGGGCGTTCCATATTGCCCACTAGCAACCGTTCTGAGGTCA
The DNA here is from genome assembly GCF_014773155.1 of Arachis stenosperma. NCBI lineage: Eukaryota > Viridiplantae > Streptophyta > Magnoliopsida > Fabales > Fabaceae > Arachis > Arachis stenosperma. The sequence goes on from NC_080379.1 coordinate 11,262,467, forward strand.
CCATCAAGAGAGCAGTGATGATTCACTGCATTATGCTTGGAAAAGAAGTGGAGGTTCATCATGTGATTGCTTGTGAGATCTACACCATTGCAAATAAGAATTCCACTGAGGCCAAACTGGCTTACCCAAGCTTGATTTCCTTGCTCTGTAAAGAGGCTGGGGTGAAGATGGGAGTAGATGAGTTCATACCCATTGAACACCCAATCACCAAGAAGTCAATGGAAGGACAAGTGCAAGACAACTCCATCAAGAGGAGGGCGCAGGAATTCCTCCCTGAATTCCCAAGAATTGACTACTGGTCCAGCCTAGAAGCATCTATTAACAAGCTGCAAGAGACTATGGAGCAACTGAAGGAAGAACAGCAGAATCAGAATTGCATGCTCTGCAAATTGCTGAAGGAACAAGAGAAGCAGGGGCGTGAACTCCAAGAGTTGAAACGCCAAAAGCTCTCCTCTCAAGCTGAGGGAGCATCCACTTCTCAAAATCAAGGTTGTTGAGTCCTAACTCTGTGAAAACCTCTATCATTAGGAGCCTCTGTTTTTCGTTTTTTTATTTTATTTTCCTTTATTTTGTTTTTATTTTTCGTTTTTCTAGTCTCATTCTATATCTATTTTTGAGTCTTGTTTTTAATTCATAATTAATAAAATTAAAGTTATGCCTTAAAGTTATGAATGTCCTATGAATCCATCACCTCTCTTAAAAGAAAAATGCTTTAATCACAAAAGAACAAGAAGTACAGGGTTTCAAAATTTATCTCTGAAACTAGTTGAATTAGTTTGATGTGGTGACAATACTTTTTGTTTTCTGAATGAATGCTTGAACAGTGCATATGTCTTTTGAATTTGTTGTTTTAAGAATGTTAAATTTGTTGGCTCTTGAAAGAATGAGGAGAAAGAGAACTGTTATTGAGGATCTGAAAAATCATCAAATTGATTCTTGAAGCAAGAAAAAGCAGTTAAAATAAAAAAAAAAGAGAAAAAGAAAAAGAAAAGAAATAGAGTTGTGATCCAAGGCAACAAGAGTGTGCTTAAGAACCCTGGACACCTCTAATTGGGGACTTTAGCAAAGCTGAGTCACAATCTGAAAAGGTTCACCCAATTATATGTCTGTGGCATGTGTGTATCCGGTGGTAATACTGGAAGACAGAGTGCTTTGGGCCACAGCCAAGACTCATATATTAGCTATGTTCAAGAATCATTATACTTAACTAGGAGAATCAATAACATTATCTGAGTTCTGAGTTCTCATAGATGCCAATCATTCTGAACTTCAAAGGATAGAGTGAGATGCCAAAACTGTTCGGAGGCAAAAAGCTACTAATCCCGCTCATCTAATTGGAACTATGTTTCTTTGATATTTTGGAATCTATAGTATATTCTCTTCTTTTTATCCTATTTTGATTTTCAGTTGCTTGGGGACAAGCAACAATTTAAGTTTGGTGTTGTGATGAGCAGATAATTTGTACACTTTTTGGCATTGTTTTTAGTATGTTTTTAGTATCTTTTAGTTAGTTTTTAGTATATTTTTATTAGTTTTTAATTAAAATTCACTTTTCTGGACTTTACTATGAGTTTGTGTGTTTTTCTGTGATTTCAGGTATTTTCTGACTGAAATTGAAGGTTCTGAGCAAAAATCTGATCCAGAGACTGAAAAGGACTGCAGATGCTGTTGGATTCTGACCTCCCTGCACTCGAAGCGAATTTTCTGGAGCTACAGAAGCCCAATTGGCGCTCTCTCAACGGCGTTGGAAAGTAGACATCCAGGGCTTTCCAGCAATATATAATAGTCCATACTTTGCCCAAGATTTGATGGCCCAAATCTGCGTAGCAAACCGGCCTCAGAAATTCCAGCGTTAAACGCCGGAACTGGCATAAAACTTGGAGTTAAACGCCCAAACTGGCATGAGAACTGGCGTTTAACTCCAGAAAACGTCTCTACACATAAAAACTTCAATGCTCAGCCCAAGCACACACCAAGTGGGCCCGGAAGTGGATTTTTCTGTCATTTACTCATTTCTGTAAACCTTAGGATACTAGTTTACTACTTATAGGACCTTTTGACTTTGTAATCCGTACCGGATGACCTCATAACATTTTGTACACGTTTCTTTCCACAGTATGAGCCTCTAAACCCCATGGTTGGGGGTGAGGAGCTCTGCTGTGTCTTGATGGATTAATGCAATTACTACTGTTTCTCATTCAATCATGCTTGCTTCCATTCCAAGATAATACTTGTTCTTAATCCGGATGATTGTGATGATCAGTGACAATCATCATCATTCTCAACTATGAACATGTGCCTGACAACCACCTCTGTTCTACCTTAGATTAAGTAGTTATCTCTTGGATTCTTTTATCGGAATCTTCGTGGTATAAGCTAGACTGATGGCAGCATTCAAGAGAATCCGGAAGGTCTAAACCTTGTCTGTGGTATTCTGAGTAGGATTCAATGACTGAATGACTGTGACGTGCTTCAATCTCCTGAAGGCGGGGTGTTAGTGACAGACGCCAAAAGAATCACTGGATTCTACTCCGGTCTGATTGAGAACCGACATATGGAATGCCGTGCCGTGACAGGGCATTAGGAATCATTCCAATGAGAGGATGGGAGGTAGCCACTGACAACGGTGAAACCCTACACACAGCTTGCCATGGAAGGAGACTTGCGTGTTTGATGAAGAAGACAGTAGGAAAGCAGAGATTCAGAAGATGGAGCATCTCCAAACCTCAACCTATTCTCCATTACTGCAAAACAAGTAACCATTTCATGTTCTTTTACTTTTTACAATCAATCCTGATAATTTCTGATATCCTGACTAAGATTTACAAGATAACCATAGCTTGATTCAAGCCGACAATCTCCGTGGGATCGACCCTTGCTCACGCAAGGTATTACTTGGACGACCCAGTGCACTTGCTGGTTAGTTGTGCGGGATTGCAAAAGTGTTATTGCAATTTCGTGCACCAGTGTTCTTCATGATCTTCAAGTTGTTCTTGATAAGTCTTCTTGTTTGATCTTGAGGTTTTCTTGTTTTGTGTTGTTTGTTGTTTTTCATATGCATTTTTCGTTTGTTAGAGTCCATGCATTAAAGATTTCTAAGTTTGGTGTCTTGCATGTTTTCTTTGCATCAAAAATTTTTCAAAATTATGTTCTTGATGTTCATCATGATCTTCAAAGTGTTCTTGGTGTTCATCTTGACATTCATAGTGTTCTTGCATGCATCTTGTGTTTTGATCCAAAATCTTTATGTTTTGGGTCATTTTTGTGTTTTTCTCTCTCATCAAAAAAAAATCAAAAAAATCAAAAAAATTATCTTTTCCTTTTTTATCTTCTAATTTTCGAAAATTTGAGTTGACTTAGTCAAAAATTTTAAAAATTAGTTGTTTCTTACAAGTCAAGTCAAAGTTTCAATTTTAAAAATCTTATCTTTTCAAAACTTTTTCAAAAATTAAATCTTTTCCTTTTTTTTATTAATTTTCGAAATTTTTTTAAAATATTTTTCAAAATCTTTTTCTTATCTTTTACATCATATTTTCGAAAATTAGCTAACAAGTAATATGATTGATTCAAAAATTTGAAGTTTGTTACTTTCTTGTTAAGAAAGGTTCAATCTTTAAATTCTAGAATTTTATCTTTTAGTTTCTTGTTAGTCAAGTAATTAATTTTAATTTTAAAATCAAATCTTTTTCAAAATATCTTTTTTTATCTTTTTAATCATATCTTTTTATCTTATCTTTTATATCATATCTTTTTCAAAATTTTATCTTTTTCAAAAAAAAATTGATTTCAAAATATCTTATCTAACTTCTTATCTTCTTATCTTTTCAAATTTGATTTTAATATCTTTTTCAACTAACTATTTGACTTTTTGTTTGCTTCCTATCTTTTTCAAAACCAACTAACTACCTATCCCTCTCTAATTTTCGAAAATACCTCTCTCTTTTTTAAAAAAAATTCTTTTTAATTGTTTTGAATTTTAATTTTAATTATATCTTATCTTTAATTTTTGAAAATTACTAACCACTTTTTCAAAATTATTTTCGAATTCTATCTCTCCCCTTTCTCTATTTATTTATTTATTTACTAACACTTCTCTTCACCTCTCTTCATCTCAAATCACTACCTCTTTTCTCAACCATTCTTCTTCAATACTCTGCCCTTTCTTTTTCTACTAACAATAAGTATCCTCTTTACTGTGACATAGAGGATTTCTCTTTCTTTTTTCTTTTTCTCTTCTCTGTCACATGAGCAGGAATAAGGATAGGAACACCAAAATTACTAGGAATCATTTAATAGAAGCAAGGAAGAGACATAAAGGAGCTCAAAAAGCACCATTGGACCTTCAAGAAGGCGCCACCTTCACTCAGGTGGATTCATTCCTTGTTCTTATTTCTTTCTGCTTTTCGGTTTTTATGTTGTATTTATCTATGTTTTGTGTCTCTACTTCATGATCATTAGTATGTAGTAACTATGTCTTAAAGCTATGAATAAATTCCATTAATCCTTCACCTCTCTTAAAAGAAAAATGTTTTAATTCAAAAGAACAAGAAGTACATGAATTTCGAATTTATCCTTGAATTTAATTTAATTATATTGATGTGGTGACAATACTTTTTGTTTTCTGAATGAATGATTGAACAGTGCATAATTTTGATCTTGTTGTTCATGAATGTTAAAATTGTTGGCTCTTGAAAGAATGATGAACAAAGAGAAATGTTATTGAGGATCTGAAAAATCATGAAATTGATTCTTGAAGCAAGAAAAAGCAGTGAAAAAGAAGGAGCTTGTAAAAAAAATGGCGAAAAAAAAATTTAGAAAGAAAAAGAAAAAGCAAGCAGAAAAAGCCAGTAGCCCTTAAAACCAAAAGGCAAGGGTAAAAAGGATCCAAGGCTTTGAGCATCAATGGATAGGAGGGCCCAAGGAAATTAAATCCAGGCCTAAGCGGCTAAATCAAGCTGTCCATAACCATGTGCTTGTGTCATGAAGGTCCAAGTGAAAAGCTTGAGACTGAATGGTTAAAGTCGTGATCCAAAGCAAAAAGAGTGTGCTCAAGAGCTCTGGACACCACTAACTGGGGACTCTAGCAAAGCTGAGTCACAATCTGAAAAGGTTCACCCGGTTATGTGTCTGTGGCATTTATGTATCCGGTGGTAATACTGGAAAACAAAGTGCTTAGGGCCACGGACAAGACTCATAAGTAGCTGTGTTCAAGAATCAACATGCTTAACTAGGAAAGTCAATAACACTATCTGAAATTCTAAGTGCCTAGAGAAGCCAATCATTCTGAACTTCAAAGGAAAAAGTAAGATGCCAAAACTGTTCAGAAGCAAAAAGCTACAAGTCCCGCTCATCTAATTATAATTAATATTCATTGATATTCTGGAATTTATAGTATATTCTCTTCTTTTTATCCTATTTGATTTTCAGTTGCTTGGGGACAAGCAACAATTTAAGTTTGGTGTTGTGATGAGCGGATAATTTATACGCTTTTTGGCATTGTTTTTAGGTAGTTTTTAGTAAGTTCAAGCTACTTTTAGGGATGTTTTCATTAGTTTTTATGTTAAATTCACATTTCTGGACTTTACTATGAGTTTGTGTGTTTTTCTATGATTTCAGATAATTTCTGGCTGAAATTGAGGGACTTGAGCAAAACTCTGAAAAAGGCTGACAAAAAGGACTGCTGATGCTGTTGGAATCTGACCTCCCTGCACTCAAAATGGATTTTCTGGAGCTACAGAACTTCAAATGGCGCGCTCTCAACGGCGTTAAAAAGTAGACATCCAGAGCTTTCCAGCAATATATAATAGTCCATATTTTATTCGGAAATTGACGACGTAACTTGGCGTTGAACGCCAAGTACATGCTGCTGTCTGGAGTTAAACGCCAGAAAAACGTCATGATCCGGAGTTGAACGCCCAAAACACGTCATAACTTGGAGTTCAACTCCAATAAAAGTCTCAGCTCGTGGATAGATCAAGCTCAGCCCAAACATACACCAAGTGGGCCCCGGAAGTGGATTTATGCATCAATTACTTACTCATGTAAACCCTAGGAGCTAGTTTATTATAATAGAACTTTTTACTATCATAATCGCATCCTGGATTGTATTTTGAATCTTGTGATCACGTTTTGGGGGCTGGCCATTCGGCCATGCCTGAACCTTTCACTTATGTATTTTCAACGGTGGAGTTTCTGCACACCATAGATTAAGGGTGTGGAGCTCTGCTGTACCTCAAGTTTCAATACAATTACTATTACTTTCTATTCAATTCTCTTTTATTCTTATTCCAAGATATACGTTGCACTTCAACTTGATGAATGTGATGATCCGTGACACTCATCATCATTCTCACCTATGAACGCGCGTGATTGACAACCACTTCCGTTCTACCTTAGGCCGGGCGCATATCTCTTAGATTCCCCAACAGAATCTTCGTGGTATAAGCTAGATAGATGGCGGCATTCATGAGGATCCGGAAAGTCTAAACCTTGTCTGTGGTATTCCGAGTAGGATTCTGGGATTGAATGACTGTGATGAGCTTCAAACTCGCGATTGCTGGGCGTGATGACAAGCGCAAAAGGATCAATGGATCCTATTCCAACATGATCGAGAACCAACAGCTGATTAGCCGTGCTGTGACAGAGCATAGGAACGTTTTCACTGAGAGGATGGGATGTAGCCACTGACAACGGTGATGCCCTACATACAGCTTGCCATGGAAAGGAGTAAGAAGGATTGGATGAATGTAATAGGAAAGTAGAGATTCAAGAGGAGCACAGCATCTCCATACACTTATCTGAAATTCCCACTATTAATTTACATAAGTATTTCTATCCTATTTTATTTCCTGTTTATTTTTATTAATCATATTTGATTTTCTAAATTCCATAATTTTATCCTCCTGACTGGGATTTACAAGATGACCATAGCTTGCTTCATACCAACAATCTCTGTGGGATCGACCCTTACTCACGTAAGGTATTACTTGGACGACCCAGTGCACTTGCTGGTTAGTTGAGCGAGACTGTGAAGTTAATTTTGGACCATGGTTCTGTGCACCAAGTCTTTGGAGCCATTACCTGGGATTGTTGAAGTGAAAAGAATGAATCACAATTTCGCCCACCAGTACGCATGACTCACGCGTGCGTGGCCTACGCGTATGCGTGGGTGCTGCCTACTGCAAAAACCGGTTTTGACTATTTTAAACCAATTTTTCCACTTCTACACCTCCATTTTCTTCCCTTTAAGGCTTAAAGTATGGTTCTAGGTCCAATAGATAAAAGAAGCTAGGAAAACAAGATAACTTGAGGGTAAAATAAGATGTAAATGGTGGCTTTTATGAAGAAAATAAGAATGTTAACGAAGTTTAACGCTAAGGCTTGATAATTGATGATGTATTGAAAATGAAATTGCCATGGCTTATGAATAATGATATCTAAGATCTGAGTTTCCCTGGGTAAAAACCGTGGCTCACCACCACGTGTTCTAGATTGAACCTCGACACTCTATTGACCCTACGTCGTAAGGGTGACCGGGCACGTATAAATTTCCGGGTATGGATAGCCCCCATTGAGCAATTAATTGATGTTGAATGTGAAATGTATGCATAGGCTCTTGGGGATGCGCGACGGGGGATAGTCTAAGGTTTTTGGACTTGTTGGGTTGGCTGGATAACCGACAGATGAGCCTCATCAGCCATAGGACAGGCATGCATCATATACATTTGTTTGTTTTGATTGTTATGCATTTCCTGGGTATGCCTAATTGATATATACCATTTGCTACCTGTTATATTTGCTACTTGCACTATCTGCTCATTACTTGTGCGTGAACTTGTTTGGTTGCTTGTCTTTGCTGCATTGCAGATGATGGAGGGGTGGAGGAAAAAGTGAAATGGTTTGGTGTTAGGTTAGGTTAGAAATTGAGTAAGTTAGGTATTAAGTTAAGTAGATTTAGAATACCTACCCCTGTTTATGGTTTCTATTTAGTAATTAAGTTGGATAACTAAATAACGGAGTTCTAAGATTGCCTATGGCATTCTCATGACCTTATTTATTATACGCGTGGCACTTTTAGCATGCTGAGAACCTCCAATTCTCATTCCATACTGTGTTGTTATTTTTCAGAAGCAGGTCGAGAGGCTCCTCACTAGGCGTCTGGATCCTTGAATCGAAGTAGTTCTGGGGTGTATTTTGGATTTCTGTTTGTATATATCTATATATGTAATTAGGTTACTCTCTAAGAAACTTGTGTATGCTGCTGCTCCTCTTAGAGGTTGAGGGAGAGATAGGAGTTTATTCTGGTATTTTGGTGTATTTTGGGGATACTTATGTATGTTTATATGTATATATATCATTTGGCCAGCCTTAGCTTCGCAGGCTGAGTCAGGGGCTAGCTATGCTGTTTCCTTGGCTTCCCTTTACTCTTTTGCTTATCTTTATCATTTTCCGATTAGGTTTCTTAGCACGCAAGTAATCCTTTCTTTTGAGCGTTGCACTTTTTATTTTGCGATTTTTGCTTACCCGTTTGTTTCAAGGCTCCTAGTATATTATTCTCTTCTCTATTATGTATTTATTTTGCTGTTTAGAGGTCCGTAACACCACACTATCTCTGTTCTATGATTTAAGCGTAAAACTCTGTGTAGTAGGGTGTTGCAATAAAGATTCTTTTCCTAATTAATTACCTTAGTTACTCCTAGTTTAATTTTTTTATATTTAGTTATTTCTTACTTCTTTAATTTCTTATTATTTCAGTCTTCCTCAATTGTAAACCAAACCTCATATTTTCTTTTAGTCAAGGTTTAAACACGATCCAAAATTAAACTCTCGATTATTGTTTTAAGTTTTTGTGACATTATTTCACTTAAATTTGATAGTGTTAAATTCTAGTTTATAACTATATTTACAAATCACTTACCATTATGTGGCATGAGGAAACTAACACGTGGTTGGATCAAGAGAAAAACAAAGCCAAGAGGAATGAAATTGAAAGAGCAAAAGATGACCATAAAATTTATTCACTTTGTTTGATTTAGCATGAACAATAGAAGAGGAGAAACTTTATGACGGGACCCACACATCAAATTTCCTCTCCTCAACGGGGAAAAATTCAAAAGAAGAGAGGGTTTGAAATATGAAAATGTTTTAATTATCTTCGTATATAATTTGAAAACAATGATGTTACACATATAAGTCTTTTGTCAAATAAGTAGTATAATCTCAAAAAAAAATCATTTTCATCACTAAAGGTGTGTAAAACATGCTCACACTCACCCAACAACTAAAACCTTTATAAATACCACATTTTCTATTATGAACATTGCTTCGTTTATAAAGAAACAAAATTATTTCCTCCACCACTCTCAATGTAATGCTACTTTTATTGTTCTGTTCTTCTTTTATTTGGTTCATAGCTTCTTGCAATTTGGAAATAGATGCCTCAAGATGTTCCCAATATTCGAATTGAGGAAGTTCTGGGAGGACTTCTTGTGCTCTCCTCTTGATTGGATCATCCTGCAGCTGTTGTCTTTCCATTGATATTTTAGTGATTGGCCTCTCAACTGAAATATACTCTGTTATTCCCATCTTCACTCCAGCATCTCTGCAGAGCATAGAAATTAAGCTTGGATAGGCCAATCTGGCATCCTTGGAATTCCTGTTTGCTATTTTGTATAGTTCACACGAGATCAGTTGATGGACTTCTACTTCTTTTCCCAACATGATGTAGTAAATCATCACTGCTCTTTTAACAGTAACTTCAGAACGGTTGCTGGTGGGTAATATAGAACGCCCAATGAAATCCAGCCAGCCTCTGGCTGCTAGTTTGAGATCTTCTCTTTTGAGTTGATTTGGGACGCCAGTTGTGCTGGTGGTCCACCTGGCTTCAGGGATGCATATATCCTCTAGAATCTTGTCCAGGCCTTTGTTTACCCTCATCATTCTCCTATTAAAGGAGTCTGAGTCATCCTTCAGTTGAGGAAGCTTAAAGATCTCCCTGATTTTGTCAGGATGGGTGTGAACAATCTTTCCTCTGACTAAGGTCCGATGATCATAGAGGGCAGCTCCAATTATTCTTTGCCTGTCTGTCTGCCATAAATTTGCATAGAACTCCTGAACCATATTCCTTCCCACTTTCGTTTCAGGATTAGCTAGGATTTCCCAGTTCCTGTTTCGAATTTGTTCTTGGATCTCCGGATATTCATCTTCTTTCAGATCGAACTTGACTTCCGGGATCACTGATCTTAGACTCATTATTTTGTAGTAATGGTCTGAATGTTCTTTAGTTAAGAACTTTCCTTGATTCCAAAGTGGCTTTGGAATATTCTCTTTCTTTCCTCTTGGGTTGGGTTGTTTTCCTTTAGGGGCCATGATCAAAGTGAGTATGTTTTTGTGATCACGGATAAGCACACCAAATTTAGAGGTTTGCTTGTCCTCAAGCAAAAGAAAAGAGAGAAGAGGGATAGAAGGAGAGCATGTGTGGAATGGTGGATGATGAGAGGGGCGCCGAAAGTGGATATAAAGGGAGGGGGTGGGTTTTCAAAAATAAGAAAAAGATATAAGATAAAAGATATGATTTATAAAAGATAAATATGACAAGAAAAGGATATAATTTAAAAAGATATGAATGAAAAATAAATTTGAAATTTATAATTTGAAAAAGATTTTAAAAGATAATTAAGTTTGAAAAGAAATTGGAAAAAGAGTTGGATTGGATTGGAAAAAAGGTTTATGTTTATGTATGAAGCTACATTTGATATTTTGAAAAAGGGATTTAGAAATTAGGGTTTTTAGAAATTAGGATTAAAAATTTTTGAATTGAAGGATGATATTTTGAAACATGTTTATGCAAGAAATCATGAATTGAAACATAAAAATTAGAAAATTTGTGAAGAAAAACGAATTTTACCTCCTCCCCACCATTCTGGCATTAAACGCCCAACTGCTGCATGTTTTGGGCGTTTAACGCCCAATTGTTGCTTCTTCTGGGCGTTCAACGCCCAGCTGTTGCTTCTTTCTGGCGTTGAACACCAGGAAGTCCTTTGTCACTGGGCGTTTTTCTAAACGCCCAGGATGCTGTAATTCTGGCGTTAAACGCCCAGAAGGAGCTTCTTTCTGGCGTTTAACGCCCAGAAGATGCTCCTTTCTGGCGTTCAACGCCCAGATGGCTATCCTTACTGGCGTTGAACGCCCAGTGGATGCTTCTTTGGGCGTCCAACGCCCAAAACATTTCCTACTGGCCTTTTTCACGCCAGTGAGCTCCCAAATTCCCCTGTAACTCTGTGAATTCAAGCAATTGCTATTTTACCTTGAAGATACTTTGACATATACCTGTGAAAATCAATTAATTAACAAAAAACAAATAAAATTAAATTTTGTGAATGGCTGGGTTGCCTCCCAGCAAGCGCTTCTTTAATGTCGTTAGCTGGACTATTACTGAGCTTTAATCAAGTCTCAGTTTTGAGCAATCTTGCTCAAATTTCCTTCAAGATAATGTTTAACTCTCTGTCCATTAACAATGAACCTTTTGGTAGAGTCATTATCTTGAAGCTCAATGTATCCATATGGTGATACACTTGTAATCACATATGGACCTCTCTACCGGGACTTCAATTTCCCGGGGAATAATCTGAGCCTAGAATTGAATAGCAGAACTTTCTGCCCTGGCTCAAAGACTCTGGATGACAATTTCTTATCATGCTATCTTTTTGCTTTCTCTTTATATATTTTTGCATTCTCGAAAGCATTGAGTCTAAATTCCTCTATCTCATGTAATTGAAGCAATCGTTTTTCTCCAACTAACTTGGCATCAAGGTTCAGGAATCTGGTTGCCCAGTAGGCCTTATGTTCCAGTTCCACTGGCAAGTGACATGCCTTTCCATACACAAGCTGGTATGGAGAGGTCCCTATAGGGGTCTTGAATGCTGTTCTGTATGCCCACAGAGCATCATCCAAGCTTCTTGCCCAATCCCTTCTACGGTTAATTACAGTCCGTTCCAGGATTCTTTTGATTTCTCTATTTGAGACTTCAGCTTGCCCATTAGTCTGTGGATGATATGGAGTGGCCACCCTGTGGCTAACTCCATAACGGACCAAAGCAGAATAGAGCTGTTTATTGCAGAAATGAGTGCCCCCATCACTGATTAGTACTCTAGGGGTGCCAAATCTGCTGAAGATGTGTTTCTGGAGGAATTTTAACACTGTTTTAGTGTCATTAGTGGATGTTGCAATAGCTTCCACCCATTTGGATACATAATCCACTGCCACCAGAATATAAGTGTTTGAGTATGATGGTGGGAAAGGTCCCATGAAGTCAATACCCCATACATCAAACAACTCAATCTCTAAGATTTCTTGTTGAGGCATGGCATAACTGTGAGGCAGATTACCAGATCTTTGGCAACTATCACAATTAAGTACAAACACTCGGGAATCTTTATAGAGAGTAGGCCAGTAGAAGCCACATTAGAGGACTCTTGTGGCTGTTCGCTCACTTCCAAAATGTCCTCCATACTGAGATCCATGGCAGTGCCATAGGATCTTCTGCGCTTCTTCTTTAGGCACACATCTACGGATTTCTTCGTCTGCACATCTCTTAAAGAGATACGGCTCATCCCAAAGATAATACTTTGCATCCGTGATCAGCTTCTTTGATTGCTGCCTACTGTATTCTTTGGGTATGAATCTCACTGCCTTGTAGTTTGCAATGTCTGCAAACCATGGCACTTCCTGGATGGCAAAGAGTTGCTCATCTGGAAAGTTTTCAGAGATCTCAGTAAGAGGGAGGGACGTCCCTTCTACTGGTTCTATTCGGGAAAGGTGATCTGCTACCTGATTCTCTGTCCCTTTTCTGTCTCTTATTTCTATATCAAACTCTTGCAGAAGTAACACCCATCTTATAAGTCTGGGTTTTGAATCCTGCTTTGTGAGTAGATATTTAAGAGCAGCATGATCAGTGTACACAATCACTTTTGATCCTACTAAATAGGATCTGAATTTGTCAATGGCGTAAACCACTGTAAGTAGCTCTTTTTCTGTGGTTGTGTAGTTCTTCTGTGCGTCATTTAGAACACGGCTGGCATAGTAAATGACGTGCAGCAGCTTGTCATGCCTTTGTCCCAACACTGCACCAATGGCATGGTCACTGGCATCACACATTAGTTCAAATGGCAATGTCCAGTTTGGTGCAGAAATGATTAGTGCTGTGACCAATTTAGCTTTCAGAGTCTCAAATTCCTGCAGACACTCCTTATCAAAGACAAATGGCGTGTCAGCAGCTAGCAGGTTGCTCAGAGGTTTGGCGATTTTTGAAAAATCCTTTATAAACCTCCTATAGAATCCTGCATGCCCCAGAAAGCTTCTGATTGCCTTAACATTGGCAGGTGGTGGTAATTTTTCAATTACTTCTACCTTAACTTGATCCACCTCTATTCCCTTGTTTGAAATTTTGTGCCCAAGGACAATTCCTTTAGTCACCATAAAGTGACATTTCTCCCAGTTTAAAACTAGGTTAGTCTCTTGGTATCTCTTTAGAACAAGTGCTAGATGGTTAAGACAGGAGTGAATGAGTCTCCTAATACTGAAAATTCATCCATGAAGACTTCCAGAAATTTTTCCACCATATCAGAGAAAATTGAGAGCATGCACCTCTGAAAGGTTGTAGGTGCATTGCACAGGCCAAATGGCATCCTTCTGTATGCAAATACTCCAGATGGACATGTGAATGCCATTTTCTCTTGATCCTGGGGATCTACTGCAATTTGATTATAACCTGAATATCCATCCAGAAAGCAGTAGTATTCATGACCTGCTAGTCTTTCTAGCACCTGGTCTATGAATGGTAAAGGAAAATGATTCTTTTTGGTGGCTGTATTGAGCCTTCTATAATCAATACACATACGCCACCCTGTAACTGTTCTTGTAGGAACTAGTTCATTTTTTCATTGTGAACCACTATCATGCCACCTTTCTTAGGGACAACTTGGACAGCGCTTACCCAGGGGCTGTCAGAAATAGGATAAATAATCCCAGCCTCTAGTAATTTAGTGACCTCCTTCTGCACCACTTCCTTCATGGCTGGATTCAGCCGCCTTTGTGGTTGAACCACTGGCTTGGCGTCACCCTCCAATAGGATCTTGTGCATGCATCTGGCTGGGCTAATGCCCTTAAGATCACTGATGGACCACCAAGAGCTGTCTTGTGTGTCCTTAGCACTTGAATTAGTGCTTCCTCTTCCTGTGGCTCTAGGGTAGAGCTTATGATTACAGGAAAGGTATCACCTTCTCCCAGAAATGCATATTTCAGGGATGGTGGTAATGGTTTGAGCTCGGGTTTGGGAGGTTTCTCCTCTTCCTGAGGGATTTTCAGAGGTTCTATTATTCTCTCTGATACCTCCAAATCAGGCTGAACATCTTTAAAGATGTCCTCTAACTCTGATTCGAGACTCTTAGCCATATTGACCTCTCTTACCAGAGAGTCAATGATATCAACACTCATGCAGTCATTTGGGGTGTCTGGATGTTGCATGGCTTTGACAACATTCAACTTGAACTCCTCCTCATTGACTCTCAGGGTTACTTCCCCTTTTTGGACGTCAATGAGGGTTCGGCCAGTTGCTAGGAAAGGTCTTCCTAGAATGAGAGTTGCACTCTTGTGCTCCTCCATTTCTAGCACCACAAAGTCAGTAGGAAAGGCAAATGGCCCAACCTTGACAATCATGTCTTCAATCACGCCTGATGGGTATTTAATGGAGCCATCAGCAAGTTGAAGACATATTCGGGTTGGTTTGACTTCTTCAGTCAAACCAAGCTTTGTGATAATAGATGCAGGTATTAAGTTGATACTTGCCCCAAGATCACACAGAGCCTGCTTGGTACAAGTACCCTCTAATGTGTATGGTATCATAAAGCTTCCGGGATCCTTAAGCTTCTCAGGTAAGCTTTCCAGGATAACTGCACTGCATTCTTCAGTGAGGTAAACTTTTTCAGTTTCTCTCCAATCTTTCTTATGACTTAAGATCTCTTTCATGAACTTGGCATAAGAGGGTATTTGCTCAAGTGCTTCTGCAAACAGAATCTTTATTTCAAGAGTCCTGAGATAGTCTACAAAGCGGGCAAATTGCTTATCCTGTTCCGCTTGGCGGAGTTTTTGAGGATAAGGCATTTTGGCTTTGTATTCCTCAACCTTAGTTGCTGCAGGTTTATTACCTGTAGAATTGAGTTGGGAAGCCTTTTTAGAAGGGTTGTTATCAGCACTTGTATGTGTCTGATCCCCCACTGGCATTTGAATGCCAGGGGTGGAAGCTGGAGTGGCGTTAGACGCCAGCTCCTTGCCTGTTTCTGGCGTCTGAACGCCAGAACTATGCTCCCTTTGGGCGTTCAACGCCGGATTCATGCTTGTTTCTGGCGTTGAACGCCAGGAATGAGCATGGTCTGGGCGTTCAGCGCCAGCATTATTCGTCTCTGGGCTCTGATTGTCCTCAGAGGGATTTTGAGTAGCCATTTGTTCATTTCTTGGCTTTTCCTGCTGCTTTGAAGTGAGGTATTTAATGTTTTTCCACTTCTTAATTGAACTGCATGGCATTCTTCTGTTATTTGTTTTGACAGTTGCTTTTCTGTTTGCTTTAACTGTACTTTCATATTCCTGTTAGCCATTCTTGTTTCCTATAGTATTTCCTTGAATTCGGCTAGCTGCTGAGTTAGAAAGTCTAATTGCTGATTGAATTCATTAGCCTGATCTACAGGACTGAGTTCAGCAGTTACTGTTTTAGCTTCTTCTTTCATGGAAGATTCACTGCTTAGGTACAGATGCTGATTTCTGGCAACTGTATCAATGAGTCCTTGGGCTTCTTCAATTGTTTTCTCATATGTATAGATCCACCAGCTGAGTGATCTAGAGAAATCTGAGCTTTTTCTGTAAGCCCATAGTAGAAGATGTCTAATTGCACCCACTCTGAAAATATTTCAGAGGGGCATTTTCTCAGCATCTCTCTGTATCTCTCCCAAGCATCATAAAGGGATTCATTATCTCCTTGTTTGAAGCCTTGGATGCTCAGCCTTAGCTGTGTCATCCGCTTAGGAGGAAAATAGTGATTCAGAAATTTTTCTGACAGTTGTTTCCATGTCCTGATGTTGTTTTTAGGTTAGTTATTTAACCACCTCTTAGCTTGATCTTTTACAGCAAATGAAAACAGTAATAATCTGTAGACACCCTGATCTACTTCCTTATCATGTACTGTGTCAGCAATTTGTAAAAATTGTGCTAGAAACTCTGTGGTTCTTCATGTGGAAGCCCGGAATACTGGCAACTTTGCTGGACCATGATGATGAGCTGAGGATTCAACTCAAAGCTACTAACTCCAATGGAGGGTATACAGATACTACTCCCATATGAAGCAGTAGTGGGGTTAGCATATGACCCCAGAGTCCTCTTGGACTGTGCATTTCCACTTAGTTCCATGATGGAGCAAGGGAGATGGTATGTATGTTGATATTATTTATTTTATAAAAATTTATTTTATAAAATAAACTAAATATGAAATTAATAAAAACGGAATAAATAAAATAAAAAAATAGGAAATATTTTGTGAAGATTTTCGAAAATTTGAGGAAAAGGAGAAAGTGATTAGGATAAAATTTTTGAAAAAGATAATAAAAAAATATATATTAAAAAGATAAGAATTGAAAAATTTCAAAATGAAATCTGAATTTTATATAAAAATTTCAAAAAATAGTTTAAAATTAGTTAGAAAAGATATATTTTTTTGAATTTGAATTTTATGATGAAAGAGAAAAACTCACAAAAGACACAAGACTTAAAATTTTAGATCTAATGCTCCTTATTTTCGAAAATTTTGGAGGGAAAACACCAAGGAACACCAAACTTAAAAATTTTAAGATCAAAACAGAAGAAAGACTCAAGAACACCTTGAAGATTCACAAGACCCAAAAACAAAAGAAAGAACACCAAACTTAAAATTTTTAGAAAACCAAGATAAATTTTGAAAATTAAGGAAAGATCAACAAGAAAACACCAAACTTAAAGTTTGGCACAAGATTAAATTAAGAAAAATTATTTTTGGAAAGAAAAAAAAGATTTTAAAAAGAAGATGCCCAATTGCCAAGAACATAAGCCAACGCTATAACCAACTGAGCTAAAAATGTAACGTATTTTAAAGATGTATTATTTTTATGGATAAAAGTATAATTTTTGAAAGTTAATGTTTTGAAAAAAAAAACACGAGAAAAACAAGAAAAGACACAAAACAAGAAAAACTCAAAATCAAACAAGAGAAAGTGATAAGAACAATTGAAGATCAAGGAAGAACAAGAACATGCAATTCGAAAAATTAAGAGACAAAGAAAAGCATGCAATTGACACCAAACTTAGAACAAGACACTAAACTCACGAAAATTAGAAATTAATAAGGAAAAATAATATTTTTTTTAAAAAATTTTTGAAAAGGGAATAAAAGACTCAGAATTTAATGACTCTATAACAACAAAAATAAATTATTCCTAATCTAAGCAACAAAATAAACCTTTAGTTGTTCAAACTCGAATAATCCCGGCAACGGCGCTAAAAACTTGGTGCACGAAATTGCAATCACACTTTTGCAATCCGCACAACTAACTAGCAAGTGCACTGGGTCGTCCAAGTAATACCTTACGTGAGTAAGGGTCGATCCCACAGAGATTATGGTTTGAAGCAAGCTATGTTTATTTTATTAATCTTGTCAGGATGCCAATAAGGTATTTGGATTTAATTGTAAGAAGTAAAAGTGTTTGGAACAAGTAATTGTACTTATTAATGAAGAACATGTTGGGGTTTTGGAGATGCTTCATCCTCTGAACTTCAACTTCCTTGAAATCCTTTTCCACACGCAAGGCTCCTTCCATGGCAAGCTGATGTAGGGTGTCACCATTGTCAGTGGCTACCTCCCATCCTCTCAGTGAAATGGTCCAGATGCTCTGTCACAGCACGACTAATCAGCTGTTGGTTCTCGATCATGTTGGAATAGGATCCATTGATCCTTTGTGTTTGTCATCACACCCAACAATCGCGAGTTTGAAGCTCATCACAGCCATTCAATCCTTGAATCCTACTCGGAATACCACAGACAAGGTTTAGACCTTCCGGATCCTCAAGAGTGGCCGCCATCAATTCTAGCTTATACCACGAAGATTCTGATTAAGGAATCTAAGAGAAGCTCATTCAGTCTGATGTAGAACGGAGGTGGTTGTCAGGCACACGTCATGGATCTGAGAAAGGTGATGAGTGTCACTGATCATCACCTTCTTCATGTTTAAGCGCGCGAATGAACATCTTAGATAGGAACAAGCGTGTTTAAATGGAAAACAAAGGTAATTGTATTAATTCATCGAGACGCTGCAGAGCTCCTCACCCCCAACAATGGAGTTTAGAGACTCATGCTGCCAAAAGGTACAAATTTCAGATCTAAAATGTCATGAGATCAAAGTAAATCTCTAAAAGTTGTTTAAATAGTAAACTAGTAACCTAGGTTACAGAAAATGAGTAAACTATGATAGATAGTGCAGAAATCCACTTCTGGGGCCCACTTAGTGTGTGCTGGGGCTGAGACTTAAGCTTCTCACGTGCCGGGGCGTTTTGGGCGTTCAACGCCAGGTGTAACCTGTTTCTGGCG
>NC_080379.1:12165670-12219243 GCF_014773155.1 Arachis stenosperma
GGCGTGATGACAAAGCAAAAGAATCAAGGGATTCTATTCCAACCTGATTGAGAACCGACAGATGATTAGCCGTACTGTGACAGAGCATAGGACCATTTTCACTGAGAGGATGGGATGTAGCCATTGACAACGGTGATGCCCTACATACAGTTGCCATGGAAAGAAGAAAGAAGAATTGGATGAAAGCAGCAGGAAAGCAGAGATTCAGAAGGAACACGCCTCTCTATACGCCTATCTGAAATTCCCACCATTGGATTACATGAGTAACTTTATCTTTATTTTCAGTTTATTTAATTTAATCCTAAATCTCTTATTTAGTTATTTAACCTGACTGAGATTTACAAGGTGACCATAGCTGCTTCATACCAAACAATCTCCGTGGGATCGACCCTTACTCACGTAAGGTATTACTTGGACGACCAGTGCACTTGCTGGTTAGTTGTGCGAAGTTGTGAACCATGGCATTGACACCAAGTTTTTGGAGCCATTACCTGGGATTGTTGAAGTGAAAAGAATGAATCACATTTCGTCCACCAAGTTTTTGGCCCCGTTGCCGGGGAACAATCAATTTCGAACAACATTCAAACAATTGTTTCCAACCCACAATGGTGCCAAGTTTTTAATCCGGCAACACCACCAAGTTTTTGGCGCCGTTGCCGGGGATTGTTCGAGTATGGACAACTGATGGTTCATCTTGTTGCTCAGATTAGGTAATTTTTATTTTATTAAAAAAAAATTTCGAAAATCTTTTCAAAATCTTCTCCCTATTTTCGAAAATTATTCAAAAATTTTTTAATATCAATTTAGAGTTTCATGAAGCATGTTGAAGCCTGGCTGGCTGTAAAGCCATGTCTAAATTCTTTTGGACTGAGGCTTCAAAACCATCTTCATAGAGGCAAGTTAATTGGAATATTAGCTGTATGCTAAAGCTTGGCTGGCTATTGGCCATGTCTAGTGTTTTGGACCGGAGCTTTCACATAAAGCTTGGCTGGCTAGTAAGCCATGTCTAATTCCTGGACTGAAGCTTTAGACTAACATTGCGAAGATTCCTGGAATTCATATTAAAAATTTTGAATTTCTTATTTTATTTTTCCTATATATTTTACGAAAAAAATCAAATAAAATACAAAAAAAAAATTAGAAAATCATAAAAATCAAAAATATTTTGTGTTTCTTGTTTGAGTCTTGTGTCAAGTCATAAGTTTGGTGTCAATTGCATGTTCATCTTTTTCTTGCATAAAATTTTCGAAAAATTCATGCATTCATAGTGTTCATCATGATCTTCAAGTTGTTCTTGATGAACTTTCTTGTTTGATCTTCATATTTTTCTTGTTTTGTGTTGTATGGTGTTTTTCATGCATTCTTGCATTCATAGAGTCTAAACATGAAAAATTTCTAAGTTTGGTGTCTTGCATGTTTTCTTTTCTTGAAAATTTTCAAAATATGTCTTGATGTTCATCATGATCTTCAAAGTGTTCTTGGTGTTCATCTTGACATTCATAGTGTTCTTGCATGCATCATGTGTTTTGATCCAAAATTTTTCATGCATGAGTATTTTTAGTGTTTTTCTCTCTCATAAAAAAAAATTCAAAAATAAAAAATATCTTATCTTTTTAAATCTTACCTTTTTAAAATCTTTTCAAAATCATATCTTTTCCATTTTTTCATCATTTTCGAAAATTTCAAAAATCTTTTTCAAAATATTTTCAAAATCTTTTCTTATCTTTACATCATATTTTCGAAATTGCATCAAAAAATTAATGTTTTGATTCAAAATTTCAAGTTGTTACTTTCTGTTAAGAAAGATTCAAATTTTAATTTCTAGAATGATATCTTGTGATTTCTTGTGAGTCAAGTCATTAATTGTGATTTTAAAATTCAAATCTTTTTCAAAACTAATTTCAATCTTATCTTTTCAAAACCATATCTTTTTAAATCATATCTTTTATATCATATTTTTCAAAATTTTATCTTTTTCAAAAAAAATTTTAAAATATCTTTTCTAACTTCTTATCCTTTTATCTTTTCAAATTTGATTTTAATATCTTTTTCAACTAACTAATTTTTTTGTTTGTTTCTTATCTTTTTCAAACTACCTAACTACTTTTCCCTCTCTAATTTTCGAAAATACCTCCCTCTTTTCAAAATTCTTTTTAATTAATTAATTGTTTTAAATATTAATTTTTAATTA
The DNA here is from genome assembly GCF_014773155.1 of Arachis stenosperma. NCBI lineage: Eukaryota > Viridiplantae > Streptophyta > Magnoliopsida > Fabales > Fabaceae > Arachis > Arachis stenosperma. The sequence continues at coordinate 12,167,862 of NC_080379.1, forward strand.
TATCTATCTTTAATTTTCGAAAATCACTAACCCATTTTTCAAAATTATTTTCGAATTTCTCTCCCCCTCATCTCTTTCTATTTATTTATTATTTACTAACATTTCTCTTCACCTCTCTCTCCAATCACTGCCTCTATCCTCACCATTGTGATTGGATTCTCCACTTTTATTCCTTTCTTCTCTACTAACAATAAGGAACCTTCTATGACATAGAGGATTCCTCTTTCTTTTCTGTCTTTCTTCCCTATATGAGCAGGAACAAGGAAAAAGGCTTGCAAAAAAAAAACTGGCGAAAAAAATATAGAAAGAAGAAAGAAAAAGCCATAACCCAGTAGAAGAGCATTTGACTGCACATCAAGAAAGCATGAGAAATTCCCTCTTCAAGAAATCCCTGAGATACCTCAGGGGATACATGTTCCTCCACATAATTATTGGAAGCAACTAAGGATAGGAACACCAAAATCACTAGGGATCATGCAACAGAAGCAAGGAAGAGACAAAGAAGCTCAAAAGCACCATTGGATCTTCAAAGAAGGCGCCACCCTCACTCAGGTGGACTCATTCCTTGTTCTTATTTTCTCTGCTTTTTCGATTTTTATCCTTCATGTTTATCTATATTTTATGTCTCTACTTCATGATCATTAGTATGTAGTAACTATGCCTTAAAGATTATGAATAATTCCATGAATCCTTCACCTCTCTTAAAAGAAAAATGTTTTAATTCAAAAGAACAAGAAGTACATGAATTTCAAATTTATCCTTGAATTTAGTTTAATTATATTGATGTGGTGACAATACTTTTTGTTTTCTGAATGAATGCTTAAACAGTGCATATTTTTTATCTTGTTGTTTATGAATGTTAAAATTGTTGGCTCTTAAAAGAATGATGAACAATGAGAAATGTTATTGACAATCTGAAAAATCATGAATTTGATTCTTGAAGCAAGAAAAAGCAGTGAATGGCGCAAAAAAATAAAAAATAAATAAATAATTGGCGAAAAAAAAATATTTTGAAAAAAAAGAGAAAAAGCAAGCAGAAAAAGCCAATAGCCCTTAAAACCAAAAGGCAAGGGTAAAAAAAGATCCAAAGAAAAAGAGTGTGCTTAAGAGCTCTGGACACCACTAACTGGGGACTCTAGCAAAGCTGAGTCACAATCTGAAAAGGTTCACCCAGTTATGTGTCTGTGGCATTTATGTATCCAGTGGTAATACTGGAAAACAAAATGCTTAGGGCCACGGCCAAGACTCAAAAAGTAGCTGTGTTCAAGAATCAACATACTTAACTAGGAGAATCAATACACTATCTGAAATTCTAAGTTCCTAGAGAAGCCAATCATTCTAAACTTCAAAGGAAAAAGTGAGATGCCAAAACTGTTCAGAAGCAAAAAGCTACAAGTCCCGCTCATCTGATTAGAACTAATATTCATTGATATTCTGAATTTATAGTATATATTCTCTTCTTTTTATCCTATTTTATTTTCAGTTGCTTGGGGACAAGCAACAATTTAAGTTTGGTGTTGTGATGAGCGGATAATTTATACGCTTTTTGGCATTGTTTTTAGGTAGTTTTTAGTATGATCTAGTTACTTTTAGGGATGTTTTCATTAGTTTTTATGTTAAATTCACATTTCTGGACTTTACTAGGAGTTTGTGTGTTTTTCTATGATTTCAGGTAAATTCTGCTGAAATTGAGGGACCTGAGCAAAACTCTGAAAAAGGCTGACAAAAGGACTGCTGATGTTGTTGGAATCTGACCTCCCTACACTCAAAATGGATTTTCTGGAGCTACAGAACTCCAAATGGCGCGCTCTCAACGGCGTTGGAAAGCAGACATCCAGAGATTTCCAGCTATATATAATAGTTCATACTTTATTCGGAAATTGACGACGTAACTTGGCGTTGAACGCCAAGTACATGCTGCTGTCTGGAGTTAAACGCCAGAAACACGTCATGATCCGGAGTTGAACGCCCAAAACACGTTATAACTTGGAGTTCAACTCCAAGAAAAGCCTCAGCTCGTGGATAGACCAAGCTCAGCCCAAACATACCCCAAGTGGGCCCCGGAAGTGGATTTATGCATCAATTACTTACTTCTGTAAACCCTAGTAGCTAGTTTATTATAAATAGAACTCTTTACTATCATATTATCATCTTGGTTTTGATCCCTGGATTGTATTTTGATCCAGTGACCACGTTTTGGGGGCTGGCCATTCGGCCATGCCTGAACCTCTCTCACTTATGTATTTTCAACGGTGGAGTTTCTACACACCATAGATTAAGGGTGTGAAGCTCTGCTGTACCTCAAGTTTCAATGCAATTACTATTATTTTCTATCCAAATCAATTTTATTCTTAATCCAAGATATACGTTGCACTTCACCTTGATGAATGTGATGATCCGTGACACTCATCATCATTCTCACTGGTGCGCGAAATTGTGAACACTACAACTTCACACAACTAACCAGCAAGTGCACTGGGTCGTCCAAGTAATACCTTACGTGAGTAAGGGTCGATCCCACGGAGATTGTTAGCATTGAAGCAAGCTATGGTCATCTTGTAAATCTTAGTCAGGCAAACTCAAATGTATATGATGATGAACGAAAATAATATAAAGATAAGGATAGTGATACTTATGTATATCATTGGTGTAAGAGCTTCAGACAAGCGTATGAAGATGCCTTCCCTTCCGTCTCTCTGCTTTCCTACTGTCTTCATCCAATCCTTCTTACTCCTTTCCATGGCAAGCTCGTGTAGGGTCTCACTGTTGTCAGCAGCTACCTCCCCTCCGCGCAGTGAAAGCTAATGCACGCACTCTGTCACAGTGCTGCCAATCACCGGTTTGGTTCCCTCCCCTACCGGAATAGAATCACTCTTTTGCGTCTGTCACTAACGCCCAGTAGGTTACAGGTTTGAAGCACGTCACAGTCATTCATCATTGAATCCTACTCAGAATACCACAGACAAGGTTAACCTTCCGGATTCTCTTGAATGCTGCCATCAGTTCTTGCCTATACCACGAAGACTCTGATCTCACGGAATGGTTGGCTCGTTTGTCAGGCGAGCACTCGGTTGTCAGGCGATCAACCATGCATCGTGCAATCAGGAATCCAAGAGACTTCACTTTAGCCTCAGATGCTTGTAGAACAAGAATGGTTGTCAGTCACCTTGTTCATGGGTGAGAATGGTGATGGGCGTCAATCATCACCTTCATCATGTTGAAGAACAAGTGATATCTTGGCCAAAGAACAAGCGGAATTGAATGGAAGAACAATAGTAATTGCATTAATACTCGAGGTACAGCAGAGCTCCACACCTTAATCTATGGTGTGTAGAAACTCCACCGTTGAAAATACATAAGAACAAGGTCTAGGCATGGCCGAATGGCCAGCCTCCCAAAGGTCTAAGATAGCATAAAACAAAGATAGCTACCAAAAGTCCTAGATTTCAAGCTCTGTAATACAATAGTAAAAGGTCCTACTTATAGAAAACTAGTACATAGATGAGTAAATGACATAAAAATCCACTTCCGGGCCCACTTGGTGTGTGTTTGGGCTGAGCAATAAAGAAATTTCGTGTAGAGACTCTCCTTGGAGTTAAACGCCAGCTTTAGTGCCAGTTTGGGCGTTTAACTCCCAATTAGGTGCCAGTTCCGGCGTTTAACGCTGGAATTTCTTGAGGTGACTTTGAACGCCGGTTTGGGCCATCAAATCTTGGGCAAAGTATGGACTATTATATATTGCTGGAAAGCCCAGGATGTCTACTTTCCAACGCCGTTGAGAGCGCGCCAATTGGGCTTCTGTAGCTCCAGAAAATCCGCTTTGAGTGCAGGGAGGTCAGAATCCAACAGCATCTGCAGTCCTTTTGAGTCTCTGAATCAGATTTTTGCTCAGGTCCCTCAATTTCAGCTAGAAAATACCTGAAATCACAGAAAAACACACAAACTCATAGTAAAGTCCAGAAAAGTGAATTTTAATTAAAAACTAATAAAAATATACTAAAAACTAACTAAAAGATACTAAAAACATACTAAAAACAATGCCAAAAAGCATACAAATTATCCGCTCATCACAACACCAAACTTAAATTGTTGCTTGTCCCCAAGCAACTGAAGATCAAATAAGATAAAAAGAAGAGAATATGCAATGAACTCCAAAAACATCTATGAAGATCAGTATTAATTAGATGAGCGGGGCTTTTATCTTTTTGCCTCTGAATAGTTTTGGCATCTCACTCTATCCCTTGTAATTCAGAATGATTGGCTTCTTTAGGAACTTAGAATCCAGATAGTGTTATTGATTCTCCTAGTGATGATTCTTGAACACAGCTACTTATTGAGTCTTGGCTGTGGCCCAAAGCACTCTGTCTTCCAGTATTACCACCGGATACATACATGCCACAGACACATAATTGGGTGAACCTTTTCAGATTGTGACTCAGCTTTGCTAAAGTCCCCAATTTAGAGGTGTCCAGGGTTCTTAAGCACACTCTTATTGCCTTGGATCACAACTTTATTTCTTTCTTTTTCTTTCTTCTTTTTTTTTTCGGTTTTTTTTTTTTCGTTTGCTTCTTCCCTTTTTTTTTTTTGTATTCACTGCTTTTTCTTGCTTCAAGAATCATTTTTAATGATTTTTCAGATCCTCAGTAACATGTCTCCTTTTTCATCATTCTTTCAAGATCCAACATTCATGAACCACAAGTTCAAAAGGCATATGCACTGTTCAAGCATACATTCAAAGAACAAAAGTGTTGCCACCACATCAAAATAATTAAACTATTATAAAATTCAGAATTCATGCAATTCTTTCCTTTTCAATTAAGCACATTTTTATTCAAGAAAGGTGATGGATTCATAGGACATTCATAACTTTAAGGCATAGACACTAAGACACTAATGATCACAAGACACAAACATGGATAACCATAAGCATAAAAATCGAAAAACAGAAGAATAAAGAACAAGGAAATCAAGGAACGGGTCCACCTTAGTGATGGCGGCTCTTTCTTGCTCTTGAAGATCCTATGGAGTGCTTGAGCTCCTCAATGTCTCTTCCTTGTCTTTGTTGCTCTTCCCTCATGATTCTTTGGTCTTCTCTAATTTCATGGAGGAGAATGGAGTGTTCTTGATGCTCCACCCTTAGTTGTCCCATGTTGGAACTCAATTCTCCTAGGGAGGTATTTAATTGCTCCCAATAATTTTGTGGAGGAAAGTGCATTCCTTGAGATATCTCAGGGATCTCATGGTGAGAGGGGTCTCTTGTGTACTCCATCCTTTTCTTGGTGATGGGCTTGTCCTCATCAATGGGGGTATCTCCATCTATGTCAACTCCAACTGAATAACAGAGGTGACAGATGAGATGAGGAAAGGCTAACCTTGCCAAAGTGGAGGTCTTGTCCGCCACCTTGTAGAGTTCTTGAGCTATAACCTCATGAACTTCTACTTCTTCTCCAATCATGATGCTATGAATCATGATGGCCCGGTCTATGGTAACTTCGGACCGGTTGCTAGTGGGAATGATTGAGCGTTGTATGAACTCTAACCATCCTCTAGCCACGGGCTTGAGGTCATGCCTTCTCAATTGAACCGGCTTTCCTCTTGAATCTTGCTTCCATTGTGCCCCTCTTCACATGGTTGTGAGGACTTGGTCCAACCTTAGATCAAAGTTGACCCTTCTAGTGTAAGGATGCTCATCTCCTTGCATCATAGGCAAGTTGAACGCCACCCTCACGCTTTCCGGACTAAAATCCAAGTATTTCCCCCGAACCATAGTGAGATAATTCTTTGGATTCGGGTTCACACTTTGGTCATGGTTCTTGGTGATCCATGCATTGGCATAGAACTCTTGAACCATCAAGATTCCGACTTGTTGAATGGGGTTGGTAAGTACTTCCCAACCTCTTCTTCGGATCTCATGGCGGATCTCCGGATATTCACCCTTTTTGAGTGAAAAGGGGACTTCAGGGATCACCTTCTTCAAGGCCACAACTTCATAGAAGTGGACTTGATGCACCCTTGAGAGGAATCTATCCATCTCCCATGACTCGGAGGTGGAAGCTTTTGCCTTCCCTTTCCTCTTTTTAGAGGTTTCTCCGGCCTTGGATGCCATAATGGTTATGAAAAAGCAACGCTTTTACCACATCAAACTTAAAATTTTTGCTCGTCCTCGAGCAAAAGAAGAAAGAAGAGAGTAGAAGAAGAAGAAATGAGGAAGAGGGGGAAGGTGGTGTGTTCGGCCAAGAAGGGAAGGAAGGGGTGTTTAGGTTGTGTGAAAATGAAGGGTTGAAGAAGGGTATATATAGGAGAGAGGGGGGTAATGGTTCGGCCATGATGGGTGGGTTTGGGAGGGAAAGTGGTTTGAATTTGAAGGGTGAGGTTGGTGGGGATTTATGAAGGATGGATGTGAGTGGTGAAGAGAAGGATGGGATTTGATAGGTGAAGGGTTTTTGGGAAGAGGTATCGAGGTGATTGGTGAATGGGGGAAGAGAGAGAGTGATGGTGGGGTCCTGTGGGGTCCACAGATCCTGTGGTGTCAAGGAAAAGTCATCCCTGCACCAAATGTTGCTCAAAATCACGTTTTGAGCTATTTCTGGCGTTAAACGCCGGGCTGGTGCCCATTCCTGGCGTTTAACGCCAGGTTGTTGCCCTTTACTGGCGTTTAACGCCACTCTGGTGCCCCTTTCTGGCGTTAAACGCCCAGAATGGTGCCAGACTGGGCGTTAAACGCCCAACAGCTAGCATTACTGGCGTTTGAACGCCAGCTTCTTCTCCTCCAGGGTGTGCTGTTTTTCTTCCTGTTTTTTTTCATTCTGTTTTTGCTTTTTTCATTGTTTTTGTGACTTCTTATGATCATCAACCTACAAAAAAGATAAAATAACAAAAGAAAATAGTTAACTATAAAACATTGGGTTGCCTCCCAACAAGCGCTTCTTTAATGTCATTAGCTTGACAGAGGACTCTCATGGAGCCTCAGAGATACTCAGAACCGTGTTGGAACCTCCCAACACCAAACTTAGAGTTTGAATGTGGGGGTTCAACACCAAACTTAGAGTTTGGTTGTGGCCTCCCAACACCAAACTTAGAGTTTGACTGTGGGGGCTCTGCTTGGCTCTGTTTTGAGAGAAGCTCTTCATGCTTCCTCTCCATGATGATAGAGGGATGTCCTTGGGCCTTAAACACCAAGGATTCTCCATTCACTTGAATGATCAACTCTCCTCTATCAACATCAATCACAGCCTTTGCTGTGGCTAGGAAGGGTCTGCCAAGGATGATGGATTCATCCATGCACTTCCCAGTCTCTAGGACTATGAAGTCAGTAGGGATGTAATGGTCTTCAATCTCACCAAAACATTCTCTACAAGTCTATGAGCTTGTTTTCTTGAATTGTCTGCCATCTCTAATGAGATTCTTGCAGCTTGCACCTCAAAAATCCCTAATTTCTCCATTACAGAGAGGGGCATGAGGTTTACACTTGACCCTAAGTCACACAAGGCCTTCTTGAAGGTCATGGTGCCTATGGTACAAGGTATAGAAAACTTCCCAGGATCCTGCCTCTTTTGAGGCAGTTTCTGCCTAGACAAGTCATCCAGTTCTTTGGTGAGCAAGGGGGGTTCATCCTCCCAAGTCTCATTTCCAAATAACTTGTCATTTAGCTTCATGATTGCTCCAAGGTATTTAGCAACTTGCTCTTCAGTGACATACTCATCCTCTTCAGAGGAAGAATACTCATCAGAGCTCATGAATGGCAGAAGTAAGTCCAATGGAATCTCTATGGTCTCATTTTGAGCCTCAGATTCCCATTGTTCCTCATTGAGGAACTCAGAGGAGATTGGTACACGCCTACTGAGGTCTTTCTCAGTGGCCTCCTCCTCCTCTCTTTCCTCTCCATATTCGGCCATGTCTATGGCTTTGCACTCTCCTTTTGGATTTTCTTCTGTATTACTTGGGAGAGTGCTAGGAGGGAGTTCAGTAACTTTCTTGCTCAGCTGACCCACTTGTCCTTCCAAATTTCTGATGGAGGACCTTGTTTCATTCATGAAACTTTGAGTGGTCTTTATTAGATCAGAGACCATTGTTGCTAAGTCAGAAGTATTCTGCTTAGAACTCTCTGTCTGTTGCTGAGAAGATGATGGAAAAGGCTTGCCATTGTTAAACCTGTTTCTTCCACCATTATTGTTATTGAAACCTTGTTGAGGTCTCTCTTGATTCTTCCATGAGAAATTGGGGTGATTTCTCCATGAAGAATTGTAGGTGTTTCCATAGGGTTCTCCTAGGTAATTCACCTCTTCCATTGAAGGGTTCTCAGGATCATATGCTTCTTCCTCAGATGAAGCTTCCTTAGTACTGCTTGGTGCATTTTGCATTCCAGACAGACCTTGAGAAATCAAATTGACTTGTTGAGTCAATATTTTATTCTGAGCCAAAATGGCATTCAGAGTGTCAATCTCAAGAACTCATTTCTTCTGATTAATCCCATTGTTCACAGGATTCCTTTCAGAAGTGTACATGAATTGGTTATTTGCAACCATTTCAATTAGCTCTTGAGCTTCTGTAGGCGTCTTCTTCAAATGAAGAGATCCTCCTGCAGAGCTATCCAAAGACATCTTGGATAGTTCAGAGAGACCATCATAGAAAATACCTATGATGCTCCATTCAGAAAGCATGTCTGAGGGACATCTTCTGATTAATTGTTTGTATCTTTCCCAAGCTTCATAGAGGGATTCTCCATCCTTCTGTCTGAAGGTTTGGACTTCCACTCTAAGCTTACTCCATCTTTGTGGTGGAAAGAACTTTGCCAAGAAGGCATTGACTAGCTTTTCCCAAGAGTCCAGGCTTTCTTTAGGTTGAGAATCCAACCATATTCTAGCTCTGTCTCTTACAGCAAAAGGGAATAGCATCAGTCTGTAGACCTCAGGGTTAACCCCATTAGTCTTGACTGTGTCACAGATTTGCAAGAATTCAGCTAAAAACTGATGAGGATCTTCCATTGGAAGTCCATGGAACTTGCAATTCTGTTGCATTAGAGAAACTAATTGAGGTTTAAGCTCAAAGTTGTTTGCTTCAAAGTGAAAAAGAAATCAATTGATTTTTGAAAAAGATTTTGAAATTAGAAATCAAAAAGATTTGATTGAAAACTATTTTGAAAAAAGATGAGGTTAAAAAGATTTGATTGGAAAGTTATGGTTTTAAAAAGATGTGATTGAGAAGATATGATTTGAAAACAATTTTAAAAGATATGATTTGAAAACAATTTGAAAAGATATGATTTTAAAAATTAATGACTTGCCTAACAAGAAAAGATATGATTCAAACATAAAACCTTCCTTAATAGAAGAGGCAAAAAATGTTCAATCAAATCCTTAATTGTTAGTAAGTATCTTTGAAAAAGGAAAGGAATTGATTTTGAAAACATTTGATTGAAAAGATATGATTTGAAAAAGATTTGATTTGAAAAACTTTGAAAACTTGAAAAAAAAATTGATTTTGAAAACAAAATCTTCCCCCTAGCACCATCCTGGCGTTAAACGCCCAGAATGGTATCCATTCTGGCGTTTAACGCCCAAAATGCACCCTTTTTGGGCGTTAAACGCCCAACCAGGTACCCTGGCTGGCGTTTAAACGCCAGTCTGCCTTCTTCACTGGGCATTTTTGAATGCTCAGCTTTTTCTGTATAATTCCTCTGCAGTATGTTCTGAATCTTCAATTCTTTGTATCATTGACTTGAAAAGACACAAATTAAAATATTTTTTGGATTTTTAATAATCAAAATGCAACAAGAATCAAATAACAATGCATGCAAGACACCAAACTTAGCAGTTTGTGTACTACTGACACTATATGAGACACATAAATACTCAAGCCAAAAGAATTCAAAGATCAGAGTAAGAAATCATCAAGAATTACTTGAAGATCCTTAAGACACATGAATGAATGCATGTAATTGACACCAAACTTAAGATGAGACACTAGACTTAAGCAAGAAACAGCAAATATTTTTGGTTTTTATGATTTTGTAATTTTTTTTGTGTTTTTCGAAAATTAAGTGGAAAAAGGTATCAAAATTCTTAATGAGAATTCCAGGAATCAGTGCAATGCTAGTCTAAGACTCCGGTCCAGGAATTAGACATGGCTTCATAGCCAGCCAAGCTTTCAAAGAAAGCTTCGGTCCAAAACACTAGACATGACCAAAGGTCAGCCAAGCCTTAGCAGATCACTGCTCCAAAAGCAAGATTGATTAAAATCAACAAGCTCTTGTGGTGATAAGTTGAAACCTCGGTCCAATCAGATTAGACATGGCTTCTCAGCCAGCCAGATTTCAACAAATCATCATGAAACTCTAGAATTCATCTTCAAGAATTTCGAAAAAAAAATAAATACCTAATCTAAGCAACAAGATGAACCGTCAGTTGTCCAAACTAGAACAATCCCAGGCATTGTTACCAAAAGCTTGCTCAAAACTTGAACAATCCCCGGCAACGGCGCCAAAAACTTGGTGCGCGAAATTGTGAACACTACAACTTCACACAACTAACCAGCAAGTGCACTGGGTCGTCCAAGTAATACCTTACGTGAGTAAGGGTCGATCCCACGGAGATTGTTAGCATTGAAGCAAGCTATGGTCATCTTGTAAATCTTAGTCAGGCAAACTCAAATGTATATGATGATGAACGAAAATAATATAAAGATAAGGATAGTGATACTTATGTATATCATTGGTGTAAGAGCTTCAGACAAGCGTATGAAGATGCCTTCCCTTCCGTCTCTCTGCTTTCCTACTGTCTTCATCCAATCCTTCTTACTCCTTTCCATGGCAAGCTCGTGTAGGGTCTCACTGTTGTCAGCAGCTACCTCCCCTCCGCGCAGTGAAAGCTAATGCACGCACTCTGTCACAGTGCTGCCAATCACCGGTTTGGTTCCCTCCCCTACCGGAATAGAATCACTCTTTTGCGTCTGTCACTAACGCCCAGTAGGTTACAGGTTTGAAGCACGTCACAGTCATTCAGTCATTGAATCCTACTCAGAATACCACAGACAAGGTTAAACCTTCCGGATTCTCTTGAATGCTGCCATCAGTTCTTGCCTATACCACGAAGACTCTGATCTCACAGAATGGTTGGCTCGTTTGTCAGGCGAGCACTCGGTTGTCAGGCGATCAACCATGCATCGTGCAATCAGGAATCCAAGAGACATTCACTTAGCCTCAGATGCTTGTAGAACAAGAATGGTTGTCAGTCACCTTGTTCATGGGTGAGAATGGTGATGGGCGTCAATCATCACCTTCATCATGTTGAAGAACAAGTGATATCTTGGCCAAAGAACAAGCGGAATTGAATGGAAGAACAATAGTAATTGCATTAATACTCGAGGTACAGCAGAGCTCCACACCTTAATCTATGGTGTGTAGAAACTCCACCGTTGAAAATACATAAGAACAAGGTCTAGGCATGGCCGAATGGCCAGCCTCCCAAAGGTCTAAGATAGCATAAAACAAAGATAGCTACCAAAAGTCCTAGATTTCAAGCTCTGTAATACAATAGTAAAAGGTCCTACTTATAGAAAACTAGTACATAGATGAGTAAATGACATAAAAATCCACTTCCGGGCCCACTTGGTGTGTGTTTGGGCTGAGCAATGAAGAAATTTCGTGTAGAGACTCTCCTTGGAGTTAAACGCCAGCTTTAGTGCCAGTTTGGGCGTTTAACTCCCAATTAGGTGCCAGTTCCGGCGTTTAACGCTGGAATTTCTTGAGGTGACTTTGAACGCCGGTTTGGGCCATCAAATATTGGGCAAAGTATGGACTATTATATATTGCTGGAAAGCCCAGGATGTCTACTTTCCAACGCCATTGAGAGCGCGCCAATTGGGCTTCTGTAGCTCCAGAAAATCCACTTCGAGTGCAGGGAGGTCAGAATCCAACAGCATCTGCAGTCCTTTTGAGTCTCTGAATCAGATTTTTGCTCAGGTCCCTCAATTTCAGCCAGAAAATACCTGAAATCACAGAAAAACACACAAACTCATAGTAAAGTCCAGAAAAGTGAATTTTAATTAAAAACTAATAAAAATATACTAAAAACTAACTAAAAGATACTAAAAACATACTAAAAACAATGCCAAAAAGCATACAAATTATCCGCTCATCACTCACCTATGAACGCGCGTGACTGACAACCACTTCCGTTCTACTTTAGGCCGGGCGCATATCTCTTAGATTCCCCAACAGAATCTTCGTGGTATAAGCTAGAATTGATGGCGGCATTCTTGAGAATCCGGAAAGTCTAAACCTTGTCTATGGTATTCCGAGTAGGATTCTGGGATTGAATGACTGTGACGAGCTTCAAACTCCTGAAGGCTGGGCGTGATGACAAACGCAAAAGAATCAAGGGATTCTATTCCAACCTGATTGAGAACCGACAGATGATTAGCCGTGCTGTGACAGAGCATAGGACCATTTTCACTGAGAGGATGGGATGTAGCCATTGACAACGGTGATGCCCTACATACAGCTTGCCATGGAAAGAAGAAAGAAGAATTGGATGAAAGCAGCAGGAAAGCAGAGATTCAGAAGGAACACAGCATCTCTATACGCCTATCTGAAATTCCCACCATTGGATTACATGAGTAACTTTATCTTTATTTTCAGTTTATTTAATTTAATCCTATAATCTCTTAATTTAGTTATTTAACCTGACTGGGATTTACAAGGTGACCATAGCTTGCTTCATACCAACAATCTCCATGGGATCGACCCTTACTCACGTAAGGTATTACTTGGACGACCCAGTGCACTTGCTGGTTAGTTGTGCGAAGTTGTGAACCATGGCATTGACACCAAGTTTTTGGAGCCATTACCTGGGATTGTTGAAGTGAAAAGAATGAATCACAATTTCGTCCACCACTAATCATCTGTCGGTTCTCAATCAGGTTGGAATAGAATCCATTGATTCTTTTGCGTCTGTCACTAACGCCCAGCCTTCAGGAGTTTGAAGCTCGTCACAGTCATTCAATCATTGAATCCTACTCAGAATACCACAGACAAGGTTTAGACCTTCCGGATTCTCTTGAATGCCGCCATCAATTCTAGCTTATACCACGAAGATTCTGATTAAGGAATCCAAGAGATATCCACTCAATCTAAGGTAGAACGGAGGTGGTTCTTAGGCACACGTTTATAGGTGAGAATGATGATGAGTGTCACGGATCATCACATTCATCAAGTTGAAGAACAAGTGATATCTTAGAACAAGAATAAGTTGAATTGAATAGAAGAACAATAGTAATTGCATTAATACTCGAGGTACAGCAGAGCTCCACACCTTAATCTATGGTGTGTAAAAACTCCACCGTTGAAAATACATAAGAACAAGGTCTAGGCATGGCCGTGAGGCCAGTGGTGCACGAAATTGTGATCAATACTTTTCAAAACATAAACAATCCCTAGTAATGGCTCCAAAGACTTGGTGCTCAATACCATGGCATAAACACAACTTCGCACAACTAACCAGCAAGTGCACTGGGTCGTCCAAGTAATACCTGACGCGAGTAAGGGTCGATCCCACGGAGATTGTTGGTATGAAGCAAGCTATGGTCACCTTGTAAATCTTAGTCAGGCAGACTCAAATGGGTATAGTGATATACGAATAAAGCATAAAGATAAAGATAGAGGTACTTATGTAATTCATTGGTAGGAACTTCAGATAAGCGTATGAAGATGCCTTCCCTTCCGTCTCTCTACTTTCCTACTGCCTTCATCCAATCCTTCTTACTCCTTTCCATGGCAAGCTCGTGTAGGGTTTCACCGTTGTCAGTGGCTACCTCCCATCCTCTCAGTGAAAATACGTCCCTGATGCTCTGTCACAGCATAGGCTAATCATCTGTCGGTTCTCGTTCAGGCCGGAATAATATCCATTGATACTTTTGCGTCTGTCACTAACGCCCTAGCCTGCTAGGAGTTTGAAGCACGTCACAGTCATTCAATCATTGAATCCTACTCAGAATACCACAGACAAGGTTAGACCTTCCGGATTCTCTTGAATGCCGCCATCAGTTCTTGCCTATACCACGAAGATTCTGATTAAAGAATCTAAGAGATATTCACTAAGCCTCATATGCTTGTAGAACAAGAATGGTTGTCAGTCACCTTGTTCATGAGTGAGAATGATGATGAGTGTCACTGATCATCACATTCATCAAGTTGAAGAACAAGTGATATCTTGGACAAAGAACAAGCGGAATTGAATAGAAGAACAATAGTAATTGCATTAATACTCGAGGTACAGCAGAGCTCCACACCTTAATCTATGGTGTGTAGAAACTCCACCGTTGAAAATACATAAGAACAAAGTCTAGGCATGGCCGAATGGCCAGCCTCCCAAAGAGGGTTCAATCATCAAAACATGATCAAAAGATAGATGAAAATACAATAGTAAAAGGTCCTATTTATAGGAAACTAGTAGCCTAGGGTGTACAGAGATGAGTAAATGACATAAAAATCCACTTCCGGGCCCACTTGGTGTGTGCTTGGGCTGAGCAATGAAGCATTTTCATGTAGAGACTCTTCTTGGAGTTAAACGCCAGCTTTTATGCCAGTTTGGGCGTTTAACTCCCAATTAGGTGCCAGTTCCGGCGTTTAACGCTGGAATTTCTTGAGGTGACTTTGAACGCCGGTTTGGGCCATCAAATCTTGGGCAAAGTATGGACTATCATATATTGCTGGAAAGCCCAGGATGTCTACTTTCCAACGCCGTTGAGAGCGCGCCAATTGGGCTTCTGTAGCTCCAGAAAATCCACTTCGAGTGCAGGGAGGTCAGAATCCAACAGCATCTGCAGTCCTTTTGAGTCTCTGGATCAGATTTTTGCTCAGATCCCTCAATTTCAGCCAGAAAATACCTGAAATCACAGAAAAACACACAAACTCATAGTAAAGTCCAGAAAAGTGAATTTTAACTAAAAACTAATAAAAATATAATAAAAACTCAACTAAAACTACCAAAAACATACTAAAAACAATGCCAAAAAGCGTACAAATTATCCGCTCATCAGCCAGCCTCCCAATGATCTAAGAACTAGACGTCCAAAGATGATCCTAAAATCGAAAATGATCAAAAGATGATCCTAAGATTGAAAATGATCAAAAGATAAAAATACAATAGTAAAAGGTTCTATTTGTAGAGAACTAGTAGCTTAGGGTTTACAAAAATGAGTAAATGACATAAAAATCCACTTCCGGGCCCACTTGGTGTGTGCTTGGGCTGAGCATTGAAGCTTTCATGTGTAGAGACTTTTCTTGGAGTTAAACGCCAGCTTTTGTGCCAGTTCGGGCGTTTAACT
This sequence comes from Arachis stenosperma, assembly GCF_014773155.1. Classification (NCBI taxonomy): domain Eukaryota; kingdom Viridiplantae; phylum Streptophyta; class Magnoliopsida; order Fabales; family Fabaceae; genus Arachis; species Arachis stenosperma. The sequence goes on from NC_080379.1 coordinate 12,183,186, forward strand.
CCCATTCTTGTGCCAGTTTCGGCGTTTAACGCCGGGCATTCTTGAGCTGATTTGGAATGCCGGTTTGGGCCATCAAATCTTAGGAAAAGTATGAACTATTATACATTGCTAGAAAGCCCAGAATGTCTACTTTCCAACGCCATTGAGAGAGCGCCAATTGGGCTTCTGTAGCTCCAGAAAATCCACTTCGAGTGCAGGGAGGTCAGAATCCAACAGCATCTGCAGTCTTTTTCAGCCTCTGAATCAGATTTTTGCTCAGCTCCCTCAATTTCAGCCAGAAAATACCTAAAATCACAGAAAAACACACAAACTCATAGTAAAGTCCAGAAAAGTGAATTTTAACTAAAAACTAATAAAAATATACTAAAAACTAACTAAAACATACTAAAAACATACTAAAAATAATGCCAAAAAGCGTATAAATTATCCGCTCATCACAACCTAACCACCTAGAATCCACTACCAACATGCATCTCTATCTAGCCTATGCGGAACAAAAATTGAAAAACGAACTAAAGAGTCGTAAGGGTGAAATCGCTGTATGGCGGAACCTGGTGCAGAAAGGGCAATGAGATGGAACAGAGATGAGGGCAGATGGGTGATGACGCGGCGGCGCTGGGTGAAGCACAGCGGTGCGGTGGTGGGGCAGTGGCCGTCGGAGGTAAGCTGCGGTGGGAGGTCGGTAGTGGAGGAGAGTGAAAGAGTGGGAGAAGAAGGAGGAAAGAAGAGAGGGTTGGGTATCGCGGCGGGTCTGGGTGGTCGGGGGTGGTCTTGGTGGTCGGAGGCGCCATTTTGACGTTAGGATTTTTGCTAGTAAAGAATTTTATAAAAATATAGTCGCATTGTAAGTATAGATTCTAAACTAACAGAAAATCCCTTCGTACAAACATTTGGTTGTCACAAGTAACAAACTCCTAAATAAATTGATAACCGAAGTATTCAAACCTCGGGTCGTCTTCTCAAGGAATTGCAGGGAGGTATGTTATTATTATTGGTTATGAGTCTTGTAAATTGGGGGTTTTGAAAGTAAGGAAGAAGTATGCTAATCGACAGGTAAAATAAATAAATAACTGTAAAATAAACTCTTGGCAAGATATGAGAAATTAGAAGTCCTATCCTAGTTATCCTTATCAATGGTGATGAGAATTTAGTTTTAATCCCACTTAATTAACCTTTACTAAAGCAAAGGAAAGTCAAGTGGACTAATTAGTCTGATCCTCAGGTCCTAGTCAATTCCTAAGAAAGGACTAGAGTTATTGGAATTCAATTCAATTAGCAAAAATAGCAATTATCAATCACGATGAGTTTGATAACTCAAGAGTCACCAATTAATCAACCAGAGCCAAGAATATAGAAAACTAAATTAAAATCATAAATATCTAGAATACCTCAAATTGCATGGAGATGTCAATTCTAACATGGAAAAGTTCATAAGCCAATTGGGCTACATAAATCAAACACAAATAAAAGCTTCAGAGTAAACAAAAATAGAAGAGAAACATAAATTATTGAACCTGGTATGAAGAAACAATCCTAATCCTAATAGAAATCCTAATCCTAAATCCTATGAGAGAGGAGAGAACCTCTCTCTCTAAAAACTACATCTAAAATTATGAAAAGTGTGTTATGAGTGAATTATCCAGTCATCCTGAGTCTCTGCATGTTCCCTAACTTTAATCTGTGTTTCTGGGCCGACAACTGGGTTGAAATGCGGCCCAGAATCTCTGCCAGCGACTTTTGTAATTCTGCAGATCGCGCACGTCACGCGTCCGTGTCGTCCACGCGATCGCGTCACTCAGTGTTTTTCGTACCACGCTTCCTCTTCATTCTCTAAGCCATTCCTGCCCTATGAAGCCTGAAACACTTAACACACAGATCAAGGCATCGAATGGTAATAAGAGAGGATTAAGATTAGCTAAATTAAGACCAAAGAGGCATGTTTTCAATCATAGAACTAAACTAGGAAGGAATTGTAAAGTCATGCAAATCCTATGAATAAATGGGTAAAAAGCTTGATAAAACCACTCAATTAAATACAATATAAACCATAATTCTAAACCAACAGAAAATCCCTTCGTACAAACGTTTTGGTTGTCACAAGTAACAAACTCCTTTAAAATTGATAACCGAAGTATTTAAACCTCGGGTCGTCTTCTTAAGGAATTGCAGGGAGGTATGTTCTTATTATTGGTTATGAGTTGTAAATCGGGGGTTTTGAAAGTAAGGAAGAAGTGATGGTGTTTTTGTGGAAAAACGAATTTCCAACACACAAATCCAACCGGCAAGTGTACCGGGTCGCATCAAGTAGTAATAACTCACAAGAGTGAGGTCGATCCCACAGGGATTGATGGATCAAGCAATTTTAGTGGGTGATTAGTTTAGTCAAGCTAACATTGAGTGGATTGTGTGAAGTGTAGCCAACAGAAAGTAAATTTGCAGGGAATTTAAATTGCAGAAAGTAAAGTGGCAGGAAACTTAAAGAGCAAGAAAAGTAGATTAACAAAATCTTAAATGACAAGAAATGTAAATTGCATTAAATGTAAAGGGGAATGGGAACAAGGAGATTAAAACAAGCAGCAAGCAGAACTTGGAATAATTGCATAAGAATTAAATTGCATGAAAAGTAAAGGGGTTGGGGTGCTGGAAATTAAAATTCAACAAGAAAATGTAAAGAGCATTTAAGCAGAGAGCTAGAATATGAAATGGGATGCAGCAGATTTAAACAGACGAATGTGAATTTCAACAATTAAGAGAGCAGAAATTAAAGTTGGATCAAACAGAAATTCAAACAGAAATGGAAATTAAAATGCAGCAAGGTTCACAGAAGAACCAAAGGTAAAATTGGGTCTCAGGTCTCAAGAGACTAGGTAGCAGAGCCTAGATCTCTATTTGCCTTCCTAGATCCAAGTAAACAAAGCAATTGACAGAAAATTAGAAGGAGAAGCAGTAGAAGAAAATGTAACAGATTCAATTATGCAGAAAAAGAGTTGAAGAGAATTTGAATGGGAATTGAGACAGAATTTCCTCAATTTCTCACACCCAAATTTAAGACAGAAAAGAAATAAAGGAAAGAGCTCCCCTACAAAGATGGAATTGATGCCTTTATATAGGCAACAAAATGAAAAATGAAAATGAAATTAAAACAAATTACAAAAATGAAAATCCTAATTTAATTGATCCATGTGCCTTTGAGTCATGTTGAGTGGGCTTTGCTTGCCTTGGATTTGAGGAGAAATGGGTTTGGTTGGCCTTGATTCAATTTGGTGAGGAATTGAATTAAATTGAATTTTGGTTGATTTTTGGCCCAAAATGTTGCTCCAGGAGGCTGCCCTGCCCTTGTGGAGGGCAGGGCAGAAATTTGGTGCCTGGTGCATGAGGTTGGTGCGGCCTTGGTGTGTGTTGATGCGAGTTGGTGCGGCCATGGTGCTGCCAGGATTGCAAAACGCTGCCCTGCCCGTGCCAAGGGCAGGGCAAAAAAATTGTGGTGCGCCAGGGACGAGGAGTGCGCACGTTGGTGCTGCCAGGGGAGGAAATTTGTGCGCCAAATTTGTTGCTTGGTGCGCCAAGTTCTTGTGCCATCCAAATGCTGCCCTGCCCGCGCCAAGGGCAGGGCAATGTTGCTACTTCCACGCCCCAAGTTCGAATCATGGAGGAGGCAAACACGCTACATTTTTTTCTTGGTTTCTTTTTGCTTATTTTTGGCCCTTAAAGATGCCTCTCGTTCCTGCCCCAATTTTGTGCCAAATATGGACTTCTATATATCGTTGGAAAGCTCTGAATGTCAGCTTTCCAACGCAACTGGAAGCACATCAATTGGACTTCTGTAGCTCAAGTTATAGCCCTTTGAAGGAGGCATGGTCATGCTGTTAGCGCCCAGATTTTAACTTAGCCAAAATTTGCTTCATCCTCACTTTGCTTCATTATGATTCTGCCCTGCCCTTGGCAAGGGCAGGATCGTGTGCGTGCTGGCTGCTTCCTCTTTGATTTTGTCATGGGCCACGCTTTTAAAAGCGTGGCCTAAAGCTCCAAAGTGTACCCCAACTTCAAAGTGTGTCCCAAAGCTCTTTTTTTCTCCTTTTTTTGTGCTTCTTTGCTTCTTTTTCTTCTTATTTCCTACAAGATTTATAAAATTAAAAGATCAAGGAAATCTATCATTTAAGTACAAAAAGCATTCAATATTTAAGCATAAATCATTAATTTCTTGTATGAAAAAGCATAGAAAATGGGTATATGATGACATGTCATCAAGAAGTATGTTAAATGATAAAAAAAATTAAAATAGTAATAATAAAATAAACTTTTGGCAAGGTATTAGAACTGGAAGTGCTATCCTTATCAATTGTGATAAGAATTGGATTTTAATCCCACTTAGTTAACCTTTACTAAAGCAAAGGAAAGTCAAGTGGAATAATTAGTTTGATCCTCAAGTCCTAGTCAATCCCTGTGGGAAGACTAGTTTTAGAGCGATCTGTCAATTTCAACCACTGCTTTATTTGATAACTCAAGCGTCACCAATTACTTAACCAGAGCCAAAAGGGAAAATTCTAAATTAAATTGAAGACATCATAAATAGAATAAAGCAAGCATAAATTTGAAATACCTCAATTGCATTGATAAAAGCAGTCAAATCTAACATGGAAAAGTTCATAAGCCAATTGGGCAACATAAGTCAAATACAAATAAAAGCATTAGAGTATCTAAAAGTGGAAGAGAAATATAAAGTAAAAGGAATATTGAACCTGTGATGAAGAAGAAATATTCCTAATTTCTAAAAATCCTAATCCTAATCCTAAGAGAGAGGAGAGAACCTCTCTCTCTAAAAACTACATCTAAAACCTAAAATTATGAGTAATGAGTGAATCTCTAGTCATCCTGAGTCTCTGCATGTTCCCTGACTTTAATCCGTGTTTCTGGGCCGAAGATTGGGTTGAAATGTGGCCCAGAATCTCTACCAGCGACTTTTGTAATTCTGCAGATCGCGCACGTCACGCGTCCGCGTCGTCCACGCGATCGCGTCACTCAGCGTTTTTCGTACCACGCGTGCGCGTTGTCCACGCATTCGCGTCGTTCATGCAGCTTCCAATCCGTGCGGTCGCGTCAGGCACGCGAACGCGTCACTCTGATTTCTTCCATTTCGTGCGGTCGCATGAGCCATGCGACCGCGTGACTTCTCACTGGTTATCTCCTCTATTCTTTGTGTTCCTTCCATTTTTGCATGCTTCCTTTCCATCCTTTAAGCCATTCCTGCCCTATAATTCCTGAAATCACTTAACACACATATCAAGGCATCTAATGGTAATAAGAGAGGATTAAATAAAAGAAAATAAAAGCCAAAGAAGCATGTTTTTAATCATAGAATATTTTTAGGAAAGAATTGTAATTACATGCAAATTATATGAATAAGTGGGCAAAGACTTGATAAAACCACACAATTAAACACAATATGAATCATAAAATAGTGGTTTATCAATCTCCCCACACTTAATCATTAGCATGTCCTCATGCTAAGCTCAAGGAGACAAAATAAATGAGTAGGGAAAAGCAGGACTCATGCAATGCAACCTATGAATGTGAATGCAACTACATGCTAAAATGATTCTACCTACTTGGTGAAAAAGTAAATAAATCCTTCAAGAATAAATATGAACTGGATTTCACTAATTCAAATCACAAAATACAATACAAATAACTTGCAAGAAGAAGATAGTTCATGAAAGCAGGGAACATAGAATTAAGCACTGAATCCTTACTGGTAGTGTATATCATTCTAACTCTTAAGTGTCTAAGAACAATTCTCTCAATTCTCTACTAATCTTGCTTTCTATAGCTTGCTCTTCATCTAACAATCAACAAAAATTTAATGCACCAATACAGAAATCAAGAGGTCTTTTAAGGGTTGTAATGGGGTTAGGGTCAAGGTAGGATTGTATTTGGCCAAGTGAACTAAAATCTGAATCCTTAATTAACATAAACTTTCCACCTAACTTAGGACAATCCATGTCCATTAACTGTGTTTCCCACATATTCATGCATCCTAAATTTGAGTTCAGTACATATGCATTGATACCAACACTTACTTTGGGGCATTTTGTCCCCTTTTATTATTTGCTTTTTTCTTTTCTTTCTTTTTTTATTTTTCTTTTATTCTTCTCAATGCATATGATTAAAGTATTGAATGCAATAATATGTGCTCAACTATTATTTTGCACATTTTCACTAAAATATACAACACCCAATTACTCAAACCAAATATTTTCAAATCCAACTTCCCCACACTTAAATCATTAGCATGTTTACTAGTCTAAGCTAACTAAGGATTCAAATTAAGGATATTATTGTTTTCTGCTTAGAATTAGTAATGAGCTAAGGTAAAGAACAAATGGGTAAAATAGGCTCAAATTGGTTTGCAAAGGATAATGGAATGGTAAGGCCATATGGGTATGTAAGCTTAGTGAAACAAGGCCTCAATCATATAAGTGCATGCATACATCAAACAGTGGAAATATAGAATTAAGCAAGACAAAGATCACAATTTTAGAGAGAAAAACACACAAAAATAAAATATATTGGTTGATAAAATGCAACCAATCAAATAGGCTCAAAATCTCACTGGTTTTGTGTGTTCGAGCTCTAAACTATGTTCCAAAATAATATTTCTTCATACAAGTTTTTTTTTCCAAAAAGTTTTCAATTCAAATTAGTGAAATACTATAAAAAGTTTCTTGAAAAAGAAAATGTTACTTCAACCAAGTGGTAAAATATGCACGAAATCAAACAAATATGCAAATGCAATAATGAAAAACAAAAATTGGTGTTGAGAAGGGACTAACTAACCCGTGGAGATCGGTATCGACCTCCCCACACTTAAAGATTGCACCGTCCTCGGTGCATGCTAAGATGTACAAGTGGACGGGGGTTGTTGTTCCTCAGCTAGTGCTCTCTTTGTTCCTTTCCTTGCCGGTGGTTTGTGAGTAGCTTTCTTTGTACCCTTCTTGGTGGCCATCCTGAAAAGGGAAAAAGAAAGTAACTTTTAAAGCTAAAGGTTAAAGCAAGGAAGAGAACGGGAAAGGTGGTAATCAATGCACAGTAAAGAAGAATGACGTTAACACATGGTCATGACTACATATGTAAAGTCATCAATGGAAATATAGCAAGTGCATGTAATGACAATTAGATGTAAGATGTTTATTGGCATGCTGGCAAAGACATGAGTAGCATAGATCAAGCATTCAATATCCAAGTTAGATTACCAAGTCTTTCAGACTAACAACATATTTGTAATAACAATTATATTTAATTAATAAACTATAAAAAGGGTTTTGTGAAAAAACAGGCATTAAAGCAGTAGGATAACATAAAAGTAGTGCATGATCCCATACGGGCTTTTTCAAAAACACATAGCAAGCATGGTAAATAAGTTATTGAAAGTATTAAATTGAACATGTAAGCAACCTTTTAAAAAGTTATATAATTGTCAAACAATTCTTTGAATAATCCACAAGCAAAATAAATAAATTTCTAACACCAATAAAAATAATGTAATGAATGAAACTATGCAAATAAATTAAATGGAAGTGAAGAGGGATGAGAAGAAGATAGTAAGAAAAGGAAGAAGAAATAAGAAAAGGGAAAGAAAGAAATAAGAAGGAAAAGAAAAGATTTAGATTTGGGGAAGAAAAGATAAGATGTTTGGCTGATCTGGATAAGTTGTGCGCCGCTTGTGACGCGGACGCGTCAGTGACGCGTTCGTGCGGATAGCGCTTCTTTGAAATGACGTGGACGCGTCATCCATGCGGTCGCATGGATCGATTTGTGCCATTAGCGCGAGGGCAGCCTTGAGCACGCAAAACTCTCTGTTTGATATGCATATTGCCAAAATTTAGGGTGACGCGGTCGCGTTGGTGACGCGATTGCGTGGATGGCCTATTTCGAAAAACGACGCGGACGCATGGGACACGCATTCGCATGGTAGGGCTTGTGCTTCTAGCACGAGTCTAGCCCAATTCCAGCTCAACTTTCGGCCATACACCCCTTTTTACGTCGATTTTAGGGCACGCGTTCGCGTGGGTGACGCGGACGCGTGGGAGGCATTTTTCCCACATGACACGTGACGCGTCAGTGACGCGGTCGCATGGGTCAAATTGTGCCAAAGGCACGCCTCCAGCCACACTTTCCCGTGACTCTCTGTTCAATTTTCTTTTCTTTCCAATGCACATATGACGCGGACGCGTCGGCGACGCTGTCGCGTCGCGTGCATGAAATATTTTTTTTTATAATGCAGTATGCAGAATGCAATGCTTAATATGAATGCTATGCATGATTCCAGGTTCAATCAAAACTCAAAAATAGACTAAAATTAAAACAGAAAAAGGAACGATTATACCATGGTGGGTTGTCTCTCACCTAGCACTTTTAGTTATAGTCCTGATGAGCGGATAATTTGTATGCTTTTTGGCATTGTTTTTAGTATGTTTTTAGTATCTTTTAGTTAGTTTTTAGTATATTTTTATTAGTTTTTAAATAAAATTCACTTTTCTGGACTTTACTATGAGTTTGTGTGTTTTTCTATGATTTCAGGTATTTTCTGGCTGAAATTGAGGGACCTGAGCAAAAATCTGATCCAGAGACTCAAAAGGACTGCAGATGCTGTTGGATTCTGACCTCCCTGCACTCGAAGTGGATTTTCTGGAGCTACAGAAGCCCAATTGGCGCGCTCTCAACGGCGTTGGAAATTAGACATCCTGGGCTTTCCAGCAATATATGATAGTCCATACTTTGCCCAAGATTTGATGGCCCAAACCGGCGTTCAAAGTCACCTCAAGAAATTCCAGCGTTAAACGCCGGAACTGGCACCTTTTTGGGAGTTAAACGCCCAAACTGGCACTAAAGCTGGCGTTTAACTCCAAGGAGAGTCTCTACACGAAATTGCTTCATTGCTCAGCCCAAGCACACACCAAGTGGGCCCGGAAGTGGATTTTTATGTCATTTACTCATCTATGTACTAGTTTTCTATAAGTAGGACCTTTTACTATTGTATTAGAGAGCTTGAAATCTAGGACTTTTGGTAGCTATCTTTGTTTTATGCTATCTTAGACCTTTGGGAGGCTGGCCATTCGGCCATGCCTAGACCTTGTTCTTATGTATTTTCAACGGTGGAGTTTCTACACACCATAGATTAAGGTGTGGAGCTCTGCTGTACCTCGAGTATTAATGCAATTACTATTGTTCTTCCATTCAATTCCGCTTGTTCTTTGTCCAAGATATCACTTGTTCTTCAACATGATGAAGGTGATGATTGACGCCCATCACCATTCTCACCCATGAACAAGGTGACTAACAACCATTCTTGTTCTACAAGCATCTGAGGCTAAGTGAATGTCTCTTGGATTCCTGATTGCACGATGCATGGTTGATCGCCTGACAACCGAGTGCTCGCCTGACAAACGAGCCAACCATTCCGTGAGATCAGAGTCTTCGTGGTATAGGCAAGAACTGATGGCAGCATTCAAGAGAATCCGGAAGGTTTAACCTTGTCTGTGGTATTCTGAGTAGGATTCAATGACTGAATGACTGTGACGTGCTTCAAACCTGTAACCTACTGGGCGTTAGTGACAGACGCAAAAGAGTGATTCTATTCCGGTAGGGGAGGGAACCAAACCGGTGATTGGCAGCACTGTGACAGAGTGCGTGCATTAGCTTTCACTGCGCGGAGGGGAGGTAGCTGCTGACAACAGTGAGACCCTACACGAGCTTGCCATGGAAAGGAGTAAGAAGGATTGGATGAAGGCAGTAGGAAAGCAGAGAGACGGAAGGGAAGGCATCTTCATACACTTGTCTGAAGCTCTTACACCAATGATATACATAAGTATCACTATCTTTATCTTTTATATTATTGTCGTTCATCATCATATATATTTGAGTTTGCCTGACTAAGATTTACAAGATGACCATAGCTTGCTTCAATGCTAACAATCTCCGTGGGATCGACCCTTACTCACGTAAGGTATTACTTGGACGACCCAGTGCACTTGCTGGTTAGTTGTGCGAAGTTGTGTAATGCCATGGAATTGAACCACCAAGTTTTCTTGGAGTTCATGACCAGGGATTATGAGAGTTGTGAAAAGTATTGTTCACAATTTCGCGCACCAAGTTTTTGGCGCCGTTGCCGGGGAATTAAATGTCCTAACTATGGTTTCGCATTTGTTCCCTGCAATAACAGTGCCAAGTTTTAATCCGGCAACAACACCAAGTTTTTGGCGCCGTTGCCGGGGATTGTTCAAGTTTTGAGCAAGCTTTTGGTAACAATGCCTGGGATTGTTCTAGTTTGGACAACTGACGGTTCATCTTGTTGCTTAGATTAGGTATTTATTTTTTTCGAAATTCTTGAAGATGAATTCTAGAGTTTCATGATGATTTGTTGAAATCTGGCTGGCTGAGAAGCCATGTCTAATCTGATTGGACCGAGGTTTCAACTTATCACCACAAGAGCTTGTTGATTTTAATCAATCTTGCTTTTGGAGCAGTGATCTGCTAAGGCTTGGCTGACCTTTGGTCATGTCTAGTGTTTTGGACCGAAGCTTTCTTTGAAAGCTTGGCTGGCTGTGAAGCCATGTCTAATTCCTGGACCGAAGTCTTAGACTAGCATTGCACTGATTCCTGGAATTCTCATTAAGAATTTTGATACCTTTTTCCACTTAATTTTCGAAAAACACAAAAAAAAAAATTTGCAAAACCATAAAATCCAAAAATATTTCTTGTTTGAGTCTAGAGTCTCATCTTAAGTTTGGTGTCAAATGCATGTTTCTGCTATATTTTTCGAATCCATGCATATATTTCTTGTTTTGATCTTTAAATTCTATTGACTTGAGTGTTCATGTGTCTCATATAGTGTCAGTAGCACACAAACTGCTAAGTTTGGTGTCTTGCATGCATTGTTATTTGATTCTTGTTGCATTTTGATTATTAAAAATCCAAAAATATTTTTAATTTGTGTCTTTTCAAGTCAATGATACAAAGAATTGAAGATTCAGAACATACTGCAGAGGAATTATACAGAAAAAGCTGAGCATTCAAAAATGCCCAGTGAAGAAGGCAGACTGGCGTTTAAACACCAGCCAGGGTACCTGGTTGGGCGTTTAACGCCCAAAAAGGTAGCATTTTGGGCGTTAAACGCCAGAATGTATACCATTCTGGGCGTTTAACGCCAGGATGGTGCTAGGGGGAAGATTTTGTTTTCAAAATCAATTTTTTTTCAAGTTTTCAAAGTTTTTCAAATCAAATCTTTTTCAAATCATATCTTTTCAATCAAATGTTTTCAAAATCAATTCCTTTCCTTTTTCAAAGATACTTACTAACAATTAAGGATTTGATTGAACATTTTTTGCCTCTTCTATTAAGGAAGGTTTTATGTTTGAATCATATCTTTTCTTGTTAGGCAAGTCATTAATTTTTAAAATCATATCTTTTCAAATTGTTTTCAAATCATATCTTTTAAAATTATTTTCAAATCATATCTTCTCAATCACATCTTTTTAAAACCATAACTTTCCAATCAAATCTTTTTAACCTCATCTTTTTTTCAAAATAGTTTTCAATCAAATCTTTTTGATTTCTAATTTCAAAATCTTTTTCAAAAATCAATTGATTTCTTTTTCACTTTGAATTTTCGAAAATTATCAATCAAATTTTCAAAATGTTTTCAAAATCTTTTGATTGAATTTTCGAAAATTCTCTTCCCTCTTCCTCACATCCTTCTATTTATGGAGTACTACTCCTTCTAAATGCACAATTCGAACCTTATCTAATTAAAGTTCGAATTCTTCTTCTCCTTCTTCTTTCTATTTCTCTTTTCCTCTGACACTTCAAGGAATCTCTATACTGTAACATAGAGGATTCCACATTTTCTTGTTCTCTTCTCTTTCATATGAGCAGGAGCAGAGACAAAGGCATTCTTGTTGAAGCTGATCCTGAACCTGAGAGGACCCTGAAGAGAAAGCTAAGAGAAGCCAAAGCACAACTCTCTTTAGAGGACCTGACCGAATTCTTCAAGGAAGAAGAACCCATGGCAGCCGAAAATAGCAACAATGCCAACAATGCAAGGAAGGTGCTGGGTGACTTTACTGCACCTACTCCTGATTTCTATGGGAGAAGCATCTCTATCCCTGCCATTGGAGCAAACAACTTTGAGCTTAAGCCTCAATTAGTTTCTCTAATGCAACAGAATTGCAAGTTCCATGGACTTCCAATGGAAGATCCTCATCAGTTTTTAGCTGAATTCTTGCAAATCTGTGACACAGTCAAGACTAATGGGGTTAACCCTGAGGTCTACAGACTGATGCTATTCCCTTTTGCTGTAAGAGACAGAGCTAGAATATGGTTGGATTCTCAACCTAAAGAAAGCCTGGACTCTTGGGAAAAGCTAGTCAATGCCTTCTTGGCAAAGTTCTTTCCACCACAAAGATGGAGTAAGCTTAGAGTGGAAGTCCAAACCTTCAGACAGAAGGATGGAGAATCCCTCTATGAAGCTTGGGAAAGATACAAACAATTGATCAGAAGATGTCCCTCAGACATGCTTTCTGAATGGAGCATCATAGGTATTTTCTATGATGGTCTCTCTGAACTATCCAAGATGTCTTTGGATAGCTCTGCAGGAGGATCTCTTCATTTGAAGAAGACGCCTACAGAAGCTCAAGAGCTAATTGAAATGGTTGCAAATAACCAATTCATGTACACTTCTGAAAGGAATCCTGTGAACAATGGGATTAATCAGAAGAAAGGAGTTCTTGAGATTGACACTCTGAATGCCATTTTGGCTCAGAATAAAATATTGACTCAACAAGTCAATTTGATTTCTCAAAGTCTGTCTGGAATGCAAAATGCACCAAGCAGTACTAAGGAAGCTTCATCTGAGGAAGAAGCATATGATCCTGAGAACCCTTCAATGGAAGAGGTGAATCACCTAGGAGAACCCTATGGAAACACCTACAATTCTTCATGGAGAAATCACCCCAATTTCTCATGGAAGAATCAAAAGAGACCTCAACAAGGTTTCAATAACAATAATGGTGGAAGAAACAGGTTTAGCAATGGCAAGCCTTTTCCATCATCTTCTCAGCAACAGACAGAGAGTTCTAAGCAGAATACTTCTGACTTAGCAACAATGGTCTCTGATCTAATAAAGACCACTCAAAGTTTCATGAATGAAACAAGGTCCTCCATCAGAAATTTGGAAGGACAAGTGGGTCAGCTGAGCAAGAAAGTTACTGAACTCCCTCCTAGCACTCTCCCAAGTAATACAGAAGAAAATCCAAAAGGAGAGTGCAAAGCCATAGACATGGCCGAATATGGAGAGGAAAGAGAGGAGGAGGACGCCACTGAGAAAGACCTCAGTGGGCGTGTACCAATCTCCTCTGAGTTCCTCAATGAGGAACAATGGGAATCTGAGGCTCAAAATGAGACCATAGAGATTCCATTGGACTTACTTCTGCCATTCATGAGCTCTGATGAGTATTCTTCCTCTAAAGAGGATGAGTATGTCACTGAAGAGCAAGTTGCTAAATACCTTGGAGCAATCATGAAGCTAAATGACAAGTTATTTGGAAATGAGACTTGGGAGGATGAACCACCTTTGCTCACCAAAGAACTGGATGACTTGTCTAGGCAGAAACTGCCTCAAAAGAGGCAGGATCCTAGGAAGTTTTCTATACCTTGTACCATAGGCACCATGACCTTCAAGAAGGCCTTGTGTGACTTAGGGTCAAGTGTAAACCTCATGCCCCTCTCTGTAATGGAGAAATTAGGGATTTTTGAGGTGCAAGCTGCAAGAATCTCATTAGAGATGGCAGACAATTCAAGAAAACAAGCTCATGGACTTGTAGAGAATGTTTTGGTGAAGATTGAAGACCATTACATCCCTACTGACTTCATAGTCCTAGAGACTGGGAAGTGCATGGATGAATCCATCATCCTTGGCAGACCCTTCCTAGCCACAGCAAAGGCTGTGATTGATGTTGATAGAGGAGAGTTGATCATTCAAGTGAATGGAGAATCCTTGGTGTTTAAGGCCCAAGGACATCCCTCTATCATCATGGAGAGGAAGCATGAAGAGCTTCTCTCAAAACAGAGCCAAGCAGAGCCCCCACAGTCAAACTCTAAGTTTGGTGTTGGGAGGCCACAACCAAACTCTAAGTTTGGTGTTGAACCCCCACATTCAAACTCTAAGTTTGGTGTTGGGAGGTTCCAACACGGTTCTGAGTATCTCTGAGGCTCCATGAGAGTCCTCTGTCAAGCTAATGACATTAAAGAAGCGCTTGTTGGGAGGCAACCCAATGTTTTATAGTTAACTATTTTCTTTTGTTATTTTATCTTTTTTGTAGGTTGATGATCATAAGAAGTCACAAAAACAATGAAAAAAGCAAAAACAGAATGAAAAACAGGAAGAAAAATAGCACACCCTGGAGGAGAAGAAGCTGGCGTTCAAACGCCAGTAATGCTAGCTGTTGGGCGTTTAACGCCCAGTCTGGCACCATTCTGGGCGTTTAACGCCAGAAAGGGGCACCAGACTGGCGTTAAACGCCAGTAAAGGGCAACAACCTGGCGTTAAACGCCAGGAATGGGCACCAGCCCGGCGTTTAACGCCAGAAATAGCTCAAAACGTGATTTTGAGCAACATTTGGTGCAGGGATGACTTTTCCTTGACACCACAGGATCTGTGGACCCCACAGGACCCCACCATCACTCTCTCTCTTCTTCCCCCATTCACCAATCACCTCGATACCTCTTCCCCAAAAACCCTTCACCTATCAAATCCCATCCTTCTCTTCACCACTCACATCCATCCTTCATAAATCCCCACCAACCTCACCCTTCAAATTCAAACCACTTTCCCTCCCAAACCCACCCATCATGGCCGAACCATTACCCCCCTCTCTCCTATATATACCCTTCTTCAACCCTTCATTTTCACACAACCTAAACACCCCTTCCTTCCCTTCTTGGCCGAACACACCACCTTCCCCCTCTTCCTCATTTCTTCTTCTTCTACTCTCTTCTTTCTTCTTTTGCTCGAGGACGAGCAAACATTTTAAGTTTGGTGTGGTAAAAGCGTTGCTTTTTCATAACCATTTATGGCATCCAAGGCCGGAGAAACCTCTAAAAAGAGGAAAGGGAAGGCAAAAGCTTCCACCTCCGAGTCATGGGAGATGGATAGATTCCTCTCAAGGATGCATCAAGTCCACTTCTATGAAGTTGTGGCCTTGAAGAAGGTGATCCCCGAGGTCCCCTTTTCACTCAAAAAGGGTGAATATCCGGAGATCCGCCATGAGATCCGAAGAAGAGGTTGGGAAGTACTTACCAACCCCATTCAACAAGTCGGAATCTTGATGGTTCAAGAGTTCTATGCCAATGCATGGATCACCAAGAACCATGACCAAAGTGTGAACCCGAATCCAAAGAATTATCTCACTATGGTTCGGGGGAAATACTTGGATTTTAGTCCGGAAAGCGTGAGGGTGGCGTTCAACTTGCCTATGATGCAAGGAGATGAGCATCCTTACACTAGAAGGGTCAACTTTGATCTAAGGTTGGACCAAGTCCTCACAACCATATGTGAAGAGGGCGCACAATGGAAGCAAGATTCAAGAGGAAAGCCGGTTCAATTGAGAAGGCATGACCTCAAGCCCGTGGCTAGAGGATGGTTAGAGTTCATACAATGCTCAATCATTCCCACTAGCAACCGGTCCGAAGTTACCATAGACCGGGCCATCATGATTCATAGCATCATGATTGGAGAAGAAGTAGAAGTTCATGAGGTTATAGCTCAAGAACTCTACAAGGTGGCGGACAAGACCTCCACTTTGGCAAGGTTAGCCTTTCCTCATCTCATCTGTCACCTCTGTTATTCAGTTGGAGTTGACATAGATGGAGATACCCCCATTGATGAGGACAAGCCCATCACCAAGAAAAGGATGGAGTACACAAGAGACCCCTCTCACCATGAGATCCCTGAGATTCCTCAAGGGATGCACTTTCCTCCACAAAATTATTGGGAGCAATTAAACACCTCCCTAGGAGAATTGAGTTCCAACATGGGACAACTAAGGGTGGAGCATCAAGAACACTCCATTCTCCTCCATGAAATTAGAGAAGACCAAAGAATCATGAGGGAGGAGCAACAAAGACAAGGAAGAGATATTGAGGAGCTCAAGCACTCCATAGGATCTTCAAGAGCAAGAAAGAGCCGCCATCACTAAGGTGGACCCGTTCCTTGATTTCCTTGTTCTTTATTCTTCTGTTTTTCGATTTTTATGCTTATGGTTATCCATGTTTGTGTCTTGTGATCATTAGTGTCTTAGTGTCTATGCCTTAAAGTTATGAATGTCCTATGAATCCATCACCTTTCTTGAATAAAAATGTGCTTAATTGAAAAGGAAAGAATTGCATGAATTCTGAATTTTATAATAGTTTAATTATTTTGATGTGGTGGCAACACTTTTGTTCTTTGAATGTATGCTTGAACAGTGCATATGCCTTTTGAACTTGTGGTTCATGAATGATTGGCTCTTGAAAGAATGATGAAAAAGGAGACATGTTACTGAGGATCTGAAAAATCATTAAAAATGATTCTTGAAGCAAGAAAAAGCAGTGAATACAAAAAGAGAAAGAAAGCAAGCGAAAAAAAAAACCGAAAAAAAAGAGAGAAGAAAAAAAAAAGAAATAAAGTTGAGATCCAAGGCAAATAAGAGTGTGCTTAAGAACCCTGGACACCTCTAAATTGGGGACTTTAGCAAAGCTGAGTCACAATCTGAAAAGGTTCACCCAATTATGTGTCTGTGGCATGTATGTATCCGGTGGTAATACTAGAAGACAGAGTGCTTTGGGCCACAGCCAAGACTCAATAAGTAGCTGTGTTCAAGAATCATCATACTTAACTAGGAGAATCAATAACACTATCTGGATTCTAAGTTCCTAAAGAAGCCAATCATTCTGAATTACAAGGGATAGAGTGAGATGCCAAAACTATTCAGAGGCAAAAAGATAAAAGCCCCGCTCATCTAATTAATACTGATCTTCATAGATGTTTTTGGAGTTCATTGCATATTCTCTTCTTTTTATCTTATTTGATCTTCAGTTGCTTGGGGACAAGCAACAATTTAAGTTTGGTGTTGTGATGAGCGGATAATTTGTATGCTTTTTGGCATTGTTTTTAGTATGTTTTTAGTATCTTTTAGTTAGTTTTTAGTATATTTTTATTAGTTTTTAAATAAAATTCACTTTTCTGGACTTTACTATGAGTTTGTGTGTTTTTCTGTGATTTCAGGTATTTTCTGGCTGAAATTGAGGGACCTGAGCAAAAATCTGATCCAGAGACTCAAAAGGACTGCAGATGCTGTTGGATTCTGACCTCCCTGCACTCAAAGTGGATTTTCTGGAGCTACAGAAGCCCAATTGGCGCGCTCTCAACGGCGTTGGAAATTAGACATCCTGGGCTTTCCAGCAATATATAATAGTCCATACTTTGCCCAAGATTTGATGGCCCAAACCGGCGTTCAAAGTCACCTCAAGAAATTCCAGCGTTAAACGCCGGAACTGGCACCTTTTTGGGAGTTAAACGCCCAAACTGGCACTAAAGCTGGCGTTTAACTCCAAGGAGAGTCTCTACACGAAATTGCTTCATTGCTCAGCCCAAGCACACACCAAGTGGGCCCGGAAGTGGATTTTTATGTCATTTACTCATCTATGTACTAGTTTTCTATAAGTAGGACCTTTTACTATTGTATTAGAGAGCTTGAAATCTAGGACTTTTGGTAGCTATCTTTGTTTTATGCTATCTTAGACCTTTGGGAGGCTGGCCATTCGGCCATGCCTAGACCTTGTTCTTATGTATTTTCAACGGTGGAGTTTCTACACACCATAGATTAAGGTGTGGAGCTCTGCTGTACCTCGAGTATTAATGCAATTACTATTGTTCTTCCATTCAATTCCGCTTGTTCTTTGTCCAAGATATCACTTGTTCTTCAACATGATGAAGGTGATGATTGACGCCCATCACCATTCTCACCCATGAACAAGGTGACTGACAACCATTCTTGTTCTACAAGCATCTGAGGCTAAGTGAATGTCTCTTGGATTCCTGATTGCACGATGCATGGTTGATCGCCTGACAACCGAGTGCTCGCCTGACAAACGAGCCAACCATTCCGTGAGATCAGAGTCTTCGTGGTATAGGCAAGAACTGATGGCAGCATTCAAGAGAATCCGGAAGGTTTAACCTTGTCTGTGGTATTCTGAGTAGGATTCAATGACTGAATGACTGTGACGTGCTTCAAACCTGTAACCTACTGGGCGTTAGTGACAGACGCAAAAGAGTGATTCTATTCCGGTAGGGGAGGGAACCAAACCGGTGATTGGCAGCACTGTGACAGAGTGCGTGCATTAGCTTTCACTGCGCGGAGGGGAGGTAGCTGCTGACAACAGTGAGACCCTACACGAGCTTGCCATGGAAAGGAGTAAGAAGGATTGGATGAAGGCAGTAGGAAAGCAGAGAGACGGAAGGGAAGGCATCTTCATACACTTGTCTGAAGCTCTTACACCAATGATATACATAAGTATCACTATCTTTATCTTTTATATTATTGTCGTTCATCATCATATATATTTGAGTTTGCCTGACTAAGATTTACAAGATGACCATAGCTTGCTTCAATGCTAACAATCTCCGTGGGATCGACCCTTACTCACGTAAGGTATTACTTGGACGACCCAGTGCACTTGCTGGTTAGTTGTGCGAAGTTGTGTAATGCCATGGAATTGAACCACCAAGTTTTCTTGGAGTTCATGACCAGGGATTATGAGAGTTGTGAAAAGTATTGTTCACAATTTTGCGCACCAAGTCCTTAAGTTGGACATTTAGCGAGCTCTTTGTCATGGCGGCTTGTGCTTGAACTCATCTTGAAACTTCCTCCAATGGTTGGTCTTCCAATAAGCTCTATCCATACTAAGTAAATTCCTCAAGCTTTGATGGGATTCTTCACAAGCTTTGAGCTCCCAAAGTTGATCCTTACAAATTCCCGAATCCCAAATCTTGTTTCTACACCCGTCTTTAAGTTGAGCAATATTGTTCCATTCGGGTGGCAAGCAATCCGAATTCTCACTAAAGCGGCCAAACAACTTCCTAGACCCATTCAGTTGAGCTCTACACCAACCTTTGCGTTTAAACTTAAAGCTTCCAACCATAATGAACCTTGTAGGACAATTATTACCACTGACCATCTTCCTCTTACTCTTAATGCCACAAAGAGCTCTAAGTTGACCATCTGTCTCCAGTAGCCCATATTCAAGTGGAATTAGAAAGCTAAGGGATATGAATTTTACCCACTTGAATGTTGTGAAGGATGATGGCAACTTAGGGGGAGGGATTTCTAATGAACTTGCAAGCTCCACTCCTTTGTGTTCTTCTTTGACAACTACCACCTCTTTGCAAGCTTCTTCAATATCAACCTCTTCCTCTTGGTAGCTTTCTTCCAATTCAATCTCTTCTTCATTGCTCACCAAGGGCATGGGAGGCTGTGCTTCTGCTTCTTTAGTCTCCATCTCTTCATCAACCTCTTCCAAGTCTTCAACCATGACATGCCTTGGAGGTTGTACACCCTCCTCAACATTAATTTCAAGCATCTTGGAAGGAGGCTTTATGAATGGATTTTCCAATAGAGGTTCAGCATCTCCTAAGTCTTCAACCACTTCCTCTTCTTCAATAATTCCGGCTTCCTCCACTTGTTCCAGTACAAATTCATGCTCCTTACTGTTCACCGGAGTTTCTAATGTCTCATTCATGCTACGTTCTTTATTAGATTGTCCACATGAAGCCATGGGGGTTCCTTGAGTGTCCGAACATCGGGGAGCTAGTTGATTTATCGCTTGATTCAATTGATGAAGGGTTGCGTGAAATTAATCCACTGTTTCCTTGAGATGATCCATTGATTTTTGTTGCGCTCGGCTATCATAAGTAGGATCATAGTGCTCTTGGATTGATGGATATGGAGATGGTGTATATTGAGGTGGTGGTTCTTGGGAGTAATTGGGATAGAATGGGGTGATTCTATATATGGTTCATATGGTTCATAGGGTGGTTGGTATGGTGGATATGTGTTAGGGTCATATGGAGGTGAATGGCGGAAAGGGGCTTGTGAGTATGGTGGTCCAAAGTCATGTTGAGGAGAGGGTTCATAAGCATATGGTGGTGGTTGTTGAAAATCTAAAGAGTGCTCACCATAGCCATTGTCTTGATATGCATCACAGAATGGTTGTTGATAGTCCATTAGAGGTGGTTGTTGCCATGATGGTTGATCAAATCCTTGCGGCTCCTCCCATCTTTGATTGTTCCATCCATGGTGCATGTTGTCATTATAATCTCCACTTCCTACAACATAATTGTAACCAGACTCATAGCCAAAGGGGTGAGAGTTCATAGTAGTGAGAGAAAAATAAAAACAAAAATTAACAAAAAAAATATTTTGAGAAAAAAAAAGATATGATTTTTGAAAAAAAAAATAAGATAAGATTTTGAAAAAGATATGATTTTTGAAAAAAATTTGAATTTTGAAATTTAATACTAAGATAAGATAAGATAAAAAATTTTAAAATAAAAATCTGATTTTTTTTTAAAATATTTACAATAACCAATAATAAGGCACACGTTTGCAATTCTCCAGCAAACAAGAATAGGGCTTCCAACTAATCTACTCCCAGTCAAGGCTTTTATTTAAAATTAATTAAATTCCCTAAATTAATTTCCTGTTTATCAACTCAACCATTTTTTAAAACACCTGATTGATAAAATAGCACATCTTTCTGCAACTCGTTGGGAGACGACCTGGGATTCATACTTTGGAAATGGACCTATGAAGTCAATGCCCCCAACAAAAAGAATTAAAAGGATTATAAAGGTTGATGAAAAGGAGAGAGCCTTCCTAGCAAAGGACACTGCACAATTTCCAAATCGCTACTGCGAACAGATGTTTCCTATTCTGGCATCTCGAAATTACAACAATGAACACCTTCTTATCCTTCCGCTTCGTATTGTCGATTTTGTTGAGCCGCAAATTGCACAAAGACATTGGGGATTCCTACAAAGACAGCTACGATAGGTCAATCTTTCTTGGGTAGTTGAGTTCTACTCTAACTTCCACCTGCCGACTCTGCAGTCCGTTTATATACGTCAGAAGCAAGTCCCCATTACAGAAGAGGCCATTCAGCGAGCCTTAGATCTTTCCCCTGCTCCAGAAGGATTGCACACTTTTCAAGAAGCCGCACTCAAGTGCCAGGTGTACAACTTTGACTGGGACGCTGTTCTCAGAGTTATAGCTCAACTTGGCAGCAAATGGATCTTCGGATACCATCGTTCCCGTTCTAAGGGAACCTCGGCTTCCGTACTTACCTTGAAGGCTCACGTATGGGCACAGATTATGTCCCATTACGTCTTCCCGAGAACTCATGAGTCTTCTTTCATCGCAGACATGGCCGTTCTACTATGGTGCATCCTCACAGACCAGCCTCTAAATTTACCGAGACATATCCGGAATGCCATGGGACACGTGCAAATCGCGGGCAACCTACCTTTCCCCGCCTTGGTCTCTGATCTTGTCTCAGCAGCCGGAGTCTCCTACAGAGCTGGAGACACCAAAGCCATACTTCCACGGGATGATCAGTACGTCCCTAACGGGAGATATCTCAGGCCACCACTTGCCACTACCAGCCAGTCCACCGAGGATGCTGCATTTCCTCCACCATCTACTAGTCAACTGCTGCATCAAATACTGAAGCGGTTGGACCAACAAGACAAGAAAGCAAAGCTCCAAGAGTGCCACAACCACCGCCGTTTCAATTACCTCAAGGAGCTACTCGCAGGCAATCACAGACCTGACGAGGACCCAGGCATTCCAGACTCCACTTCCTTTACCAGCACAGGGAGCCATGACGGTCCCGATTGTGGAGATACTGGCACTAGCCCACCATTGTTCCTGACAGATGGCACCGAGGACAGTGCAAAGCCTTAAGTGTGGGGAGGTCGGTCAGTACCTGACTTCCGGAGGTAATTCTTTTCCCCCTAACACCAATTTCTTCTTCTTTAGAATAGGATAGATTGCATATTAGTATGATTAATTGCATGCATGTTCTACCTAATTGAAAAGACAATAAGTTTCTTTTAAGACCATATATTTTTCAAAATTTCACTAATTTAAATCAAAATATTTATGTTAAATTTGTTTGAAGTTGAAATTGGAACAGAATTTTTGAGCTAAAAAGAACACACAACCCGTGAGACCTTGAGCCTAAATACATGGTTACACTATTTAACCATAAACATTTGTTTTCTTGTGTGTTTACTTCTCTATGATTGTAATCTGAATTTTGTTTTATCCTATATGTCCAAAATTAATGTGTTATGTGCATGCATATGATTGAGGCCATTGTTTGTTTAACTCACATATCCGAAATAAGCCAACCCTTTTTAACTACCTTTGTTAACCACTTTGAGGTGTTTTTAATCCCATTCGTTCCATATTGTACCACATTACTAGCCTTAAGCGGAAAACAATTGAAAATCCCAATTGAATCTTTGGTTAGCTTAAGATAGAATTTGTGTGTTAATTGAGTATGGGAAAATTGTGGGAATAAAGGGTAATAGAAAAAATATCATAATAGGATAAAGGAAATTTGGGTACCTATTCATGTGAAATCATAAAAGGAAATTACAAATCTATGTGCATTGATAAGCTATACAAAAAAAAATATAAAAGAAAAAAATATATATACATATATTTTCTTTATTTTAGTGAATAATGGGACAAAATCACCCCAATGATAAGTCATAATTTAATAATCAATGCACATATGATAAAATTAAAATAACGGTTGATACATGAATATGGAATGTGAAAGGGAAATTCTAGGTAGCTAAGATGAATGTTGAAATTATATAGAGTATATGTATGTTAGGTAGGAGCTTGGGTTAATTAAAGATTCAATATATAAGCTCACTTAGCCATATGTGTATCCTCACCTTTACCTTAACCCCATTACAACCATGAAAAGACCTCATGATGTTTGCATTGGCATTTTAAAATTGTTGGTTGATTAGGTGAAAAACAAAATCTTTTGAAAGCATGGTTAGAGAAGGATAGAGTGATTACCCCATATGCTAGAGATGATTGAAGTGAACATACACCAACAGTAAGGGTTCAATGCTCAGTCCTGTATCCCCTACTTTCACAAGCTGTCTTCTTACAAATTTATCTGCTTTTACAATATGCTCTGAATTAGTGAAATCTACCCCATATTTTGTCTTAGAGAACTTATCTAATTTTAATCATGTAGACCAAGTCATATAGTTGCATTCATATGCATATAGGTTGCATTGCATTACATGAGTCTTGTATGTTCCTGCTCATTCATATTTATCTCCTTCAACTTAGCATGAGGACATGCTAATGTTTAAGTGTGGGGAGGTTGATAAACCACTATTTTATGATTCATATTGTGTTTAATTGTGTGGTTTTATCAAGTCTTTGCCCACTTATTCATATGATTTGCATGTAATTACAATTTCTTCCTAAAAATATTCTATGATTAAAAACATGCTTCTTTGACTTTTATTTTCTTTTATTTAATCCTCTCTTATTACCATTAGATGCCTTGATATGTGTGTTAAGTGATTTCAGGAATTACCAGGCAGGAATGGCTTAAAGGATGCAAAAGAAGCATGCAAAAATGGAAGGAACACAAAGAATAGAGGAGATAACCAGCGAGAAGTCACGCGGTCGCATGGCTGACGCAACCGCACGAAATGGAAGAAATAACAGTGACGCGCTCGCATGCCTGACACAACCGCGCGGATTGGAAGCTGCAGGAACGACGCGAATGCGTGGATGACGCGCACGTGTGGTACGAGAAACGCTGAGTGACGCGAACGCATGGACGACGCGGCCGCGTGACGTGCGCGATCTGCAGAATTTTAGAAGTCGCTGGCAGAGTTTCTGGGCCGGATTTCAACCTAGTTTTCGGCCCAGAAACACAAATTAAAGCCAGGGAACATGCAGAGACAGAGGACAACATTCATTCCGCATAATTTTTAGTTTTTAGATCTGAATTTACTCCTCCCCTAGGTTTACCCACTTGAACATTCATAATTAGGATTTTGAAGGTTTTGGCTTTACCTCTTGAGAAGAGTTGATGAGCGGATAATTTGTACGCTTTTTGGCATTGTTTTTAGTATGTTTTTAGTATCTTTTAGTTAGTTTTTATTATATTTTTATTAGTTTTTAGTTAAAATTCACTTTTCTGGACTTTACTATGAGTTTTTGTGTTTTTCTGTGATTTCAGGTATTTTCTGGCTGAAATTGAGGGATCTGAGCAAAAATCTGATTCAGAGACTGAAAAGGACTGCAGATGCTGTTGGATTCTGACCTCCCTGCACTCGAAGTGGATTTTCTGGAGCTACAGAAGCCCAATTGGCGCGCTCTCAATGGCGTTGGAAAGTAGACATCCTGGGCTTTCCAGAAATATATGATAGTCTATACTTTGCTCAAGATTTGATGGCCCAAACCGGCGTTCAAAGTCACCCTCAGAAATTCCAGCGTTAAACGCCGGAACTGGCACCAAAATGGGAGTTAAACGCCCAAACTGGCATAAAAGCTGGCGTTTAACTCCAAGAAGAGTCTCTACACGAAAATGCTTCATTGCTCAGCCCAAGCACACACCAAGTGGGCCCGGAAGTGGATTTTTATGTCATTTACTCATCTCTGTACACCCTAGGCTACTAGTTCTCTATATATAGGACCTTTTACTATTGTATTTTTCATCTTCGGACATCTAGTTCTTAGATCATTTGGGGGCTGGCCATTCGGCCATGCCTAGACCTTGTTCTTATGTATTTTCAACGGTGGAGTTTCTACACACCATAGATTAAGGTGTGGAGCTCTGCTGTACCTCGAGTATTAATGCAATTACTATTGTTCTTCTATTCAATTCCGCTTGTTCTTTGTCCAAGATATCACTTGTTCTTCAACTTGATGAAGGTGATGATTGACACTCATCATCATTCTCACTCATGAACAAAGTGACTGACAACCACTCTTGTTCTACAAGCATACGAGGCTCTAGTGTTTATCTCTTGGATTCTTTAATCGGAATCTTCGTGGTATAGGCGAGAACTGATGGCGGCATTCAAGAGAATCCGGAAGGTCTAACCTTGTCTGTGGTATTTTGAGTAGGATTCAATGATTGAATGACTGTGACGTGCTTCAAACTCCTGAAGGCGGGGCGTTAGTGACAGACGCAAAAGAATCACTGGATTCTATTCCGGCCTGATTGAGAACCGACAGATGGATAGCCGTGCCGTGACAGGGTGCGTTGAACATTTCCAATGAGAGGATGGGAGGTAGCCACTGACAACGGTGAAACCCTTGCATAAGCTTGCCATGGAAAGGAGTAAGAAGGATTGGATGAAGACAGTAGGAAAGCAGAGAGACGGAAGGGAAGGCATCTTCATACGCTTATCTGAAGTTCCTACCAATGATATACATAAGTATCTCTATCTTTATCTTTATGCTTTATTCGTTTATCACTATACCCAATTGAGTCTGCCTGACTGAGATTTACAAGGTGACCATAGCTTGCTTCATACCAACAATCTCCGTGGGATCGACCCTTACTCACGTAAGGTATTACTTGGACGACCCAGTGCACTTGCTGGTTAGTTGTGCGAAGTTGTAGTGATTACAATTTCGCGCCACCAAGAGTCTACCTCCGATACTAGTCATTATATTCTGTTATTTACTTTTCATTTATTCTTCCATATTCTTAATTCCCCCAGAGTTGACATTGGATTATTTTCACAAGTTATTAATATAGACTATTTTTATTTTCAATTAATCCCTTTCATTATTATTTATTATGTCTTCTTTTATTTTCCCCATTGATTCTGTGAAGTTTATAATTATGATAAGTGAGTAGTTCCATAACCTGATTGGGAGATGATGAAAGGAAACCTTGAGTTGAATTACTCAAGAGAGAAATTATAATTGGGTTTATTGTTGGATCACCCTCTAATCATTGACACGAGTCCTTCCCAAGGGAGAGGATTAGGACTTGTGACTAGAAACATATTTCCAACTTGCTTGACTTTTCTTTACCTAGTAAGGGATAACTAAGTAGAGAAACTTCTAATTATTAATTAATCTTGAGAGTACTTCAACAAGAATAGGGATTCCAACTAATCTACTCCCAGTCAAGGCTTTTATTTAAAATTAATTAAATTATCTAAACTAATTTCCTATTTATCAACTCAACCATTTTTTAAAACACCTGATTGATAAAATAGCATATCTTTCTGCAACTCATTAGGAGATGACCTGGGATTCATACTCCTAGTATTTTAATTTCAATATTGTGACAACCCTTCTAAATTGATAAGCGAATTTTCGGCTGGTTAAGGACTGTACTTGCAACGTATTTCTATTATTAATTTCTTAACTCGCCAATTTGCGCCACGTCAATTTTTTTGCGCGACCGCGAGGCTATCCTCGCGCTAATAGCACAAATCGATCCACGCGACCGTGTGGATGACGCGTCCGCGTCATTTCATGGAAGCGCTATCCGCGCGAACGCGTCACTCACGCGTTCGCGTCGCCTGCGCCGCACAACTTATCCTGATCAGCCAAATATCTTATCTTTTCTTTCCCAAATCTAAATCTTTTCTTTCCCTTCGTATTTCTTTCTTCCTTTCTTTCTTTTTATTTCTTTATTTCCTTTCAATTGGTGTTAGAAATTTATTTGGGTCATTATTTTGCTTGTGGATTGTTACGAAATTTCTTGACAATTATATATTTATTTTTTTAAGGGTGCTTGCATGTTCAATTTAATACTTTCCATACCTTATTTAATATGCATGCTTTGTGTTTGTGAAAAATCCCGTATGGCATTGTGCATTCTTAATTATTCTATCCTTCTACTCTAATGCCTGTTTTTCACAAAATCCTTTTCAATATTTTATTAATTAAATATAATTGTCAATACAAACGTTATTGTTAGTTTCTCACGACTAATAATACATTAAGGCTTTTAATGCTTGATTTACGCTACTCATGCCTTTGCCAGCATGCCAATAAACATCTTGCATTTAATTGTCTCAATTTATCATGCTCTGTTTCCATTGTTGTCCTAATTTCATGGAGTCGCGACCATGTGTTAACGACATTCTTCTTTATTTTGGCATGATTATTACTCGTACTGCCCTCTCCCTTGCTCTATCCCTTTGACTTCATGTCCCTTTCTCTTCTCCCTTTTCAGGATGGCCACTAGGAAGAGTAAAGAGAAAGACTCTACAATGAGCACCGGCTGAGGAACCACAACCCCCGCCACCTGCACATCTTTGCATGCACCGAGAACGGTGCAATCTTTAAGTGTGGGGAGGTCGATACCGATCTCCACGGGTTAGTTAGTCCCTTCTCAACACCAAATTTTGTTTTTCATTGTTGCATATGCATATTTGTTTGATTTCGTGCATATTTTACCACTTGGTTGAAGTAACATTTTCTTTTTCAAGAAACTTTTTATAGTATTTCACTAATTTGAATTAATAAAAAAAACTTTTTGAAAAAAAACTTGTATGAAGAAATATTATTTTGGAACATAGTTTAGAGCTCGAACACACAAAACCAATGAGATTTTGAGCCTATTAGATTGGTTGTATTTTATCAACCAATATATTTTATTTTTGTGTGTTTTTCTCTCAAAAATTGTGATCTTTGTCTTGCTTAATTCTATATTTCCACTGTTTGATGTATGCATGCACTTATATGATTGAGGCCTTGTTTCACTAAGCTTACATACCCATATGGCCTTACCATTCCATTATCCTTTGCAAACCAATTTGAGCCTATTTTACCCATTTGTTCTTTACTTTAGCTCATTACTAACTCTAAGCGGAAAACAATAATATCCTTAATTTGAATCCTTGTTAGCTTAGACTAGTAAAAGTGCTCACGATTTAAGTGTGGGGAAGTTAGATTTGAAAATATTTGGTTTGAGTAATTGGGTGTTGTATATTTTAGTGAAAATGTGCAAAATAATAGTTGGGCACATATTATTGCATTCAATACTTTAATCATATGCATTGAGAAAAATAAAAGAAAAATAATAAAAAAAGAAGAGAAAAATAAAAAGAAAAAAAAAGAAGAAAAAAAAGCAAATAATAAAAGGGGACAAAATGCCCCAAAGTAAGTGTTGGTATCAATGCATATATACTAAACTCAAATTTAGGATGCATGAATATGTGGGAAACACAGTTAATGGGTAGTTATTGATTTTCTATTACATGGATTGTCCTAAGTTAGGTGGAAAGTTTATGTTAATTAAGGATTCAGATTTTAGTCCACTTGGCCAAATACAATTATACCATGACCTTAACCCCATTACAACCCTTAAAAGACCTCTTGATTTGTGCATTGGTGCATTAAATTTTTGTTGATTGTTAGATGAAGAGCAAGCTATAGAAAGCAAGATTAGTAGAGAATTGAGAGAATTGATCCTAGACACTTGAGAGTTAGAATGATATACACTACCAGTAAGGGTTCAGTGCTTAATTCTATGTTTCCTGCTTTCATGAGCTATCTTCTTCTTGCAAGTTATTTGTATTGTATTTTGTGATTTGAATTAGTGAAATCCAGCTCATATTTATTCTTGAAAGATTTATTTACTTTTTCACCAAGTAGGTAGAATCATTTTAGCATGTAGTTGCATTCACATTCATAGGTTGCATTGCATGAGTCTTGCCTTTCCCTAGGGGTGTTCATGGTTTGGTTAATCCAAAAACCAAACCAATTTTTTGGTTAACCAAAAATATAGTATTGGTTAATTAACCAAATTGGTTTTACATGATGAAACCGGTTATTAACCGGTTAGTGAAATTCAAAACCGATTTTTAACCGGTTATTAAAACAAAAACCGGTTTTTAAAAAAATCAGTTTTTATATAAAAAACTGGTTTTTATATAAAAAATCGGTTTTTATATTAAAAAACCGGTTTTTACATTAAAAACCGGTTTTTACACCAAAAACCAGTTTTTATATTAAAAAATTGGTTTTTATACCATAAAAATAGTTTTTACATGTAAAAATAAATTTTTACACAAAATTAATATTTTTACATAAAAAAAACCCAAACTTTTCGAACCTTTTTTAATTGAATTTTTTTAATCTAATTTTTTTCTTTCTAAATGATACGAGTAACATTTGTAAATAATGAAATCCCTTCCATTGCTTTTGTTCCTTTTTCTTTCTTATCTCTTTTCAGAATTTTCTATAAATAATTTTTTCTAATATAAATAATTTTCTTTCTAAATGATACGATGGTGCGCGAAATTGTGAACTATACTTTTTCACAACTCTCATAATCCCTGGTAATGGCTCCAAAAACTTGGTGCGCTCAATACCATGGCATTACACAACTTCGCACAACTAACCAGCAAGTGCACTGGGTCGTCCAAGTAATAAACCTTACGTGAGTAAGGGTCGATCCCACGGAGATTGTTAGTATTGAAGCAAGCTATGGTCATCTTGTAAATCTTAGTCAGGCAAACTCAGATATATATGGTGATGAACGAAAATAACATAAAAGATAAAGATAGTGATACTTATGTAATTCATTGGTAGGAACTTCAGATAAGCGCATGAAGATGCCTTCCCTTCCGTCTCTCTGCTTTCCTACTGTCTTCATCCAACCCTTCTTACTCCTTTCCATGGCAAGCTCGTGTAGGGTCTCACTGTTGTCAGCAGCTACCTCCCATCCTCTCAGTGAAAGCGATTGCATATGTCCTGTCACGGCATAGCGGAATTCATCTGTCGGTTCTCAATCAGGCGCGGAATAGAATCCAGTGATTCTTTTGCGTTTGTCACTAACGCCCCGCCCTCAGGGTTTGAAGCACGTCACAGTCATTCAGTCATTGAATCCTACTCAGAATACCACAGACAAGGTTAGACCTTCCGGATTCTCTTGAATGCTGCCATCAAGTCCTGCCTTTACCACGAAGATTCCGAAGAATCCAAGAGATACTCACTAAGCCTCGGATGCTTGTAGAACAAGGATGGTTGTCAGTCACCTTGTTCATGGGTGAGAATGGTGATGGGCGTCAATCATCACCTTCATCAAGTTGAAGAACAAGTGATATCTTGGATAAAGAACAAGTGGAATTGAATGGAAGAACAATAGTAATTGCATTAATACTCGAGGTACAGCAGAGCTCCACACCTTAATCTATGGTGTGTAGAAACTCCACCGTTGAAAATACATAAGCATAAGGTCTAGGCATGGCCGAATGGCCAGCCTCCCAATGATCTAAGAACTAAAATGTCCAAAGATGATCTAGAGATCTAAAAGTGATCAAAAGATTTCTATACAATAGTAAAAGGTCCTACTTATAAGAAACTAGTAGCCTAGGGTGTACAGAAATGAGTAAATGACATAAAAATCCTCTTCCGGGCCCACTTGGTGTGTGCTTGGGCTGAGCAATGAAGCAATTTCATGTAGAGACTCTTCTTGGAGTTAAACGCCAGCTTTGGTGCCAGTTTGGGCGTTTAACTCCCATTTGGGTGCCAGTTCCAGCGTTTAACGCTGGGATTCCTTGAGGTGACTTTGAACGCCGGTTTGGGCCATCAAATCTTGGGCAAAGTATGGACTATTATATATTGCTGGAAAGCCCAGGATGTCTACTTTCCAACGCCGTTGAGAGCACGCCAATTGGGCTTCTGTAGCTCCAGAAAATCCGCTTCGAATGCAGGGAGGTCAGAATCCAACAGCATCTGCAGTCCTTTTTGGTCTCAGGATCAGATTTTTGCTCAGGTCCCTCAATTTCAGCCAGAAAATACCTGAAATCACAGAAAAACACTCAAACTCATAGTAAAGTCCAGAAAAGTGAATTTTAATTAAAAACTAATAAAAATATACTAAAAACTAACTATATCATATCAAAAACATACTAAAAACAATGCCAAAAAGTATACAAATTATCCGCTCATCACAACACCAAACTTAAATTGTTGCTTGTCCTCAAGCAACTGAAGATCAAATAAGATAAAAAGAAGAGAATATGCAATGAATTCCAAAAACATCTGTGAAGATCAGTATTAATCAGATGAGCGGGGCTTTTAACTTTTTGCCTCCGAACAGTTTTGGCATCTCACTCTATCCTTTGAAATCCAGAATGGTTGGCTTCTTTAGGAACTTAGAATCCAGATAGTGTTAATGATTCTCTTAGTAAAGTATGATGATTCTTGAACATAGCTATTTATTGAGTCTTGGCTGTGGCCCAAAGCACTCTGTCTTCCAGTATTACCACCGGATACATACATGCCACAGACACATAATTGGGTGAACCTTTTCAGATTGTGACTCAGCTTTGCTAAAGTCCCCAATTAGAGGTGTCCAGGGTTCTTAAGCACACTCTTATTTGCCTTGGATCACAACTTTTATTTCTTTTTTTTTTCTTTTTTTTTCTTCTTTTTTTTTCGGTTTTTTTTTTCGTTTGCTTCCTTCTTTTTCTTGCTTCAAGAATCATTTTTAATGATTTTTCAGATCCTCAGTAACATGTCTCCTTTTTCATCATTCTTTCAAGAGCCAACATTCATGAACCACAAATTCAAAAGACATATGCACTGTTTAAGCATACATTCAGAGAACAAAAATATTGCCACCACATCAAAATAATTAAACTATTATAAAATTCAAAATT
Source organism: Arachis stenosperma (assembly GCF_014773155.1). Lineage (NCBI taxonomy): Eukaryota > Viridiplantae > Streptophyta > Magnoliopsida > Fabales > Fabaceae > Arachis > Arachis stenosperma. The sequence goes on from NC_080379.1 coordinate 12,214,969, forward strand.
CATGCAATTCTTTCTTTTATCAATTAGGCACGTTTTTATTGAAGAAAGGTGATGGATTCATAGGACATTCATAACTTTAAGGCATAGACACTAAGACACTAATGATCATAAGACACAAATATGGATAAACATAAGCATTAAAATTCGAAAAACAGAAGAACAATAACAAGGAAATCAAAGAACGGGTCCACCTTAGTGATGGCGGCTCTTTCTTGCTCTTGAAGATCCTATGGAGTTCTTGAGCTCCTCAATGTCTCTTCCTTGTCTTTGTTGCTCCTCCCTCATGATTCTTTGATCTTCTCTAATTTCATGAAGGATGATGGAGTGTTCTTGATGCTCCACCCTCAGTTGTCCCATGTTGGAACTTAGTTCTTCTAGGGAGGTGTTTAGTTGCTCCTAATAGTTTTGTGGAGGAAAATTCATCCCTTGAGGAATCTCAGGGATCTCATGATGAGTGAGATCTCTTGTGTACTCCATCCTTTTCTTGGTGATGGGCTTGTCCTCATCAATGGGAATGTCTCCCTCTATGTCAACTCCAACTGAATAACAGAGGTGACAAATGAGATGAGGAAAGGCTAACCTTGCCAAAGTGGAGGTCTTGTCCGCCACCTTATAGAGTTCTTGGGCTATAACCTCATGAACCTCTATTTCTTCTCTAATCATGATACTATGGATCATGATGGCCCGGTCTATGGTAACTTCAGACCGGTTGCTAGTGGGAATGATTGAGCGTTGTATGAACTCTAACCATCCTCTAGCCACGGGCTTGAGGTCATGCCTTCTCAATTGAACCGGCTTTCCTCTTGAATCTTGCTTCCATTGTGCGCCCTCTTCACATATGGTTGTGAGGACTTGGTCCAACCTTTGATCAAAGTTGACCCTTCTAGTGTAAGGATGCTCATCTCCTTGCATCATAGGCAAGTTGAACGCCACCCTCACACTCTCCGGACTGAAATCCAAGTATTTCCCCCGAACCATAGTGAGATAATTCTTTGGATTCGGGTTCACACTTTGGTCATGGTTCTTGGTGATCCATGCATTGGCATAGAACTCTTGAACCATCAAGATTCCGACTTGTTGAATGGGGTTGGTGAGTACTTCCCAACCTCTTCTTCGGATCTCATGGCGGATCTCTGGATATTCGCCCTTTTTAAGTGAAAAGGGGACTTCGGGGATCACCTTCTTCAAGGCCACAACTTCATAGAAGTGGACTTGATGCACCCTTGAGAGGAATCTATCCATCTCCCATGACTCGGAGGTGGAAGCTTTTGCCTTCCCTTTCCTCTTTTTAGAGGTTTCTCCGGCCTTGGATGCCATAAATGGTTATGAAAAAGCAACGCTTTTACCACACCAAACTTAAAATGTTTGCTCGTTCTCGAGCAAAAGAAGAAAGAAGAGAGTAGAAGAAGAAGAAATGAGGAAGAGGGGGAAGGTGGTGTGTTCGGCCAAGAAGGGAAAGAAGGGGTGTTTAGGTTGTGTGAAAATGAAGAGTTGAAGAAGGGTATTTATAGGAGAGAGGGGGGTAAAGGTTCGGCCATTATGGGTGGGTTTGGGAGGGAAAGTGGTTTGAATTTGAAGGGTGAGGTTGGTGGGGTTTTATGAAGGATGGATGTGAGTGGTGAAGAGAAAGATGGGATTTGATAGGTGAGGGGTTTTTTGGGGAAGAGGTGTTGAGGTGATTGGTGAATGGGGGGAGAAGAGAGAGAGTGATGGTAGGGTCCTGTGGGGTCCACAGATCCTGTAGTGTCAAGGAAAAGTCATCCCTGCACCAAATGTTGCTCAAAATCACGTTTTGAGCCATTTCTGGCGTTAAACGCCGGGCTGGTGCCCATTCCTGGCGTTTAACGCCAGGTTCTTGCCCTTTTCTGGCGTTTAACGCCAGTTTGGTGCCCCTTTCTGGCGTTAAACGCCCAGAATGGTGCCAGACTGGGCGTTAAACGCCCAACAGCTAGCATTACTGGCGTTTGAACGCCAGTTTCTTCTCCTCCAGGGTGTGCTGTTTTTCTTCCTATTTTCATTCTGTTTTTTTGCTTTTTTCATTGTTTTTGTGACTTCTTATGATCATCAACTTACAAAAAATAAAATAACAAAAGAAAATAATTAATTATAAAACATTGGGTTGCCTCCCAACAAGCGCTTCTTTAATGTCACTAGCTTGACAGAGGGCTCTCATGGAGCCTCAGAAATGCTCAGAACCGTGTTGAAACCTCCCAACACCAAACTTAGAGTTTGAATGTGGGGTTTCAACACCAAACTTAGAGTTTGGTTGTAGCCTCCCAACACCAAACTTAGAGTTTGACTGTGGGGGCTCTGTTTGGCTCTGTTTTGAGAGGAGCTCTTCATGCTTCCTCTCCATGATGACAGGGATATCCTTGGGCCTTAAACACCAAGGATTTTCATTCACTTGAATGATTAACTCTCCTCTGTCAACATCAATCACAGCCTTTGCTGTGCTAGGAGGGTCTGCCAAGGATGATGGATTCATCCATGCACTTCCCAGTCTCTAGACTATGAAATCAGTAGGAATGTACTGGTCTTCAACTTTAACCAGAACATCCTCTACAAGTCCATGGGCTTGTTTTCTTGAGTTGTCTGCCATCTCTAATGAGATTCTTGCAACTTGCACCTCTAAGATCCCTAATTTCTCCATTACAGAGAGGGGCATTGAGTGCCTAAGTCATGGTACAAGGTATAGAAAACTTCCCAGGATCCTGCCTCTTTTGAGGCAGTTTCTGCCTAGACAAGTCATCCAGTTCTTTGGTGAGCAAGGGAGGTTCATCCTCCCAAGTCTCATTTCCAAATAACTTGTCATTTAGTTTCATGATTGCTCCAAGGTATTTAGCAACTTGCTCTTCAGTAACATACTCATCCTCTTCAGAGGAAGAATACTCATCAGAGCTCATGAATGGCAGAAGTAAGTCCAATGGAATCTCTATGGTCTCATTTTGAGCCTCAGATTCCCATTGTTCCTCATTGAGGAACTCAGAGGAGAGTGGTGCACGCCCACTGGGGTCTTTCTCAGTGGCGTCTTCTTCCTCTCTTTCCTCTCCATATTCGGCCATGTTGATGGCCTTGCACTCTCCTTTTGGATTTTTCTTCTGTATTACTTGGGAGAGTACTAGGAGGGAGTTCAGTAACTTTCTTGCTCAGCTGACCCACTTGTCCTTCCAAATTTCTGATGGAGGACCTTGTTTCATTCATGAAACTTTGAGTGGTCTTTATTAGATCAGAGACCATTGTTGCTAAGTCAGAAGTATTCTGCTTAGAACTCTCTGTCTGTTGCTGAGAAGATGATGGAAAGGCTTGCCATTGCTAAACCTGTTTTCTTCCACCATTATTGTTATTGAAACCTTGTTGAGGTCTCTCTTGATTCTTCCATGAGATTTGGGTGATTTCTCCATGAAGAATTGTAGGTATTTCCATAGGGTTCTCCTAGGTAATTCACCTCTTCCATGGAAGGGTTCTCAGGATCATAAGCTTCTTCCTCAGATGAAGCATCCTTAGTACTGTTTGGTGCATTTTGCATTCCAGACAGACTTTGAGAATCAAATTGACTTGTTTCAATATTTTATTCTGCCAATATGGCATTCAGAGTGTCAATCTCAAGAACTCTCTTCTTGACTAGTCCCATTGTTCACAGGATTCCTTTCAGAAGTGTACATGATTGGTTATTTGCAACCATTCAATCAATTCTTGAGCTTCTGCAGGCGTCTTCTTCAGATGAAGAGATCCTCCAGCAGAGCTTTCCAAGGACATCTTAGATAGTTTCAGAGAGACCATCATAGAAAATACCTATGATGCTCCATTCAGAAAGTATGTCTGAAGGACATCTTCTGATTAATTGTTTGTATCTTTCCCAAGCTTCATAGAGGGATTCTCCATCCTTCTGTCTGAAGGTTTGGACTTCCACTCTAAGCTTACTCCATCTTGTGGTGGAAAGAACTTTGCCAAGAAGGCATTGACTAGCTTTTCCAAGAGTCCAGCTTTCTTTAGGTTGAGAATCCAACCATATTCTAGCTCTGTCTCTTACAGCAAAAGGGAATAGCATCAGTCTATAGACCTCAGGTTAACCCCATTAGTCTTGACTGTGTCACAGATTTGCAAGAATTCAGCTAAAAACTGATGAGGATCTTCCATTGGAAGTCCATGAAACTTGCAATTCTGTTGCATTAGAGAACTAATTGAGGCTTAAGCTCAAAGTTGTTTGCTCCAATGGCAGGATGGAGATGCTTCTCCCATAGAAGTCGGGAGTAGGTGCAGTAAAGTCACCCAGCA